>NC_054384.1:63888375-63929319 GCF_017654675.1 Xenopus laevis
TCCTAAATGATCCAGGGTGTAAAACCGACTGCCGTTTCTAGGAGTCAGGAAGGAATTTTTACCTACAGTGCAGATTGGTTCCCATAGTACTCTAGGGTTTTTCGCCTTCCTCTGGATCATTGGTCGTTAGGGATGCCCAAATATAAATTAGCTGTTGATTTTAATAAATCCTGTGCTCTCCGACAGGTTTCCCCATAAAAAAGTCTCTGTTTTTCTTTAATCCCTATGGTGAATATTGAGGAAAGGGGCTCCTGTGCCTCATTCTACCGGTTGGGTGACAGGGCAATTAATACTGCTGGGAGCTGCTCAAAATGGCAGCGTAGGGGTAAAACTGGGTTGTGGTGCTGATACAGAGGTTTATTTGAAGAAGGGAATGGGTTAATATCTCTGCAGGGTTATTTGCTTAATATGTACATTGATGGGGATGAAAGACATAGGGACACATGTTGATCTCAAATGATTGCAAGGAACTACAAAATTGGTTTACTCCATAGGCCACAATGTAAGCATTTCCATTCAAGTCCATTGCCCTCTTAATATTGGAATTCCATCCACTTCCCACCAGCCTATTTATACTATACCAGACATTTAGTATATGAAGGTGCTTGATATTGGGGAATGCCTGTGCTGGATTTGTTTTTTGGTTACCACTCTCTCCAGGTTATGAGACATCCTTTTGGGGTGGGGGATTCCTGCTAAAGTGATGGAGGAATATTATATTTCTTCCTGCCCCCACAATGACACACTCCATTGTTTGCTAGGCGAGGAAGCCCTTTGAGGGGTAATAAGGAAGGTAGGGGCAAGTTGGGCCAATCCTGCACATGAACCTGGAACAGTAACTTTTAGTCAAGGTAGACTCTTTAAACAGTTACCTAACTCAACCTAAATCAAATTTATTAGTGGAACTTCCCTGCATTTCTGATTTCGGTAAATATGAGGCAGTAGGTTAAATACTTTGGTCAAACACTCGCCGGTCCGAATAAAGGCAATGGTAAACGAGGAAATGTATTGCCTATGGAAAATCTGTGCTACTGTCAGGTGACAATTCTCATGAAAATACCTTCCCCTCATTTAAATCTTAAAAAAACATTGGTGGCCTAGGGCCTTAAGAGTTAAAAACATTGGTGGCCCGGGGCCCTAAGAGTTAAAAACATTGGTGGCATGTGGCCCTAAGAGCTGAAAACATTGGTGGCCTAGCGCCCTAAGAGTTAAAAACATTGGTGACCCGGGGTCATAAGAGTTAAAATATTGGTGGCCCGGGGCCCTAAGAGTTAAAAACATTGGTGGCATGTGGCCCTAAGAGCTGAAAACATTGGTGGCCTAGCGCCCTAAGAGTTAAAACATTGGTGACCCGGGGTCATAAGAGTTAAAACATTGGTGACCCGGGGTCATAAGAGTTAAAACATTGGTTGCAAGGGGCCCTAAGAGGTAAAAACTTTGATAGCTTGGGACCATAAGAGTTGAAGACATTGGTCGCCTGGGGCCCTAAGAGGTAAAAACATTGGTGGCAATGGGGCCCCAAGAGTTAAAAACATTGGTGGCAAGGGGCCCTAAGAGTTCAAAACATTGGCGGCAAGGGGCCCCAAGAGTTAAAAACAATGGTGACAAAGGGGCCCTAAAAATTAAAAACATTGGTGACCTGGGGCATAAAGAGCTAAAAACAATTGTGGCAAGGGGCCCTACTACAAATATCCTTATCATCTACAGTGGGGGTACAATATCCCTTATAATACACAATACTCAGAGTTCCCTGTATAACTCAGCCTGTAGCCGTGTGCATTTATATGTGATGTCTATAGCCTTATAATTTACAATGGGAGTTTATTATCCCCTATAATACTTCTGTACCAGTCCCCAGTGTAACTCAACCTGCAGTCTTGTGCATTTATATTGTCACAGAACCCCTCAATGACTTCAAATCTGCTTATTATTTAATGTAGGGGGTACATTATCCCTTATAATACATGACGAATGCTCCGAGTTCCCTGTATTAGTCAGCTTGCAACCTTGTGCCTTTATATGGTCAAAGAACCCCTCAGTGACTTCTAATGTCCATATCAATTACAGTATAGGGCACAGAATCTGTTATAATACGATTCGTAAAGAAATGAGGAGAGCACTCTGCAAGCAATTAATGCTGTGGTTATCTTTTTATTACTTGACTACTTGTACAAGTAGTCAAGTAATAAAAAGATAACCACAGCATTAATTGCTTGCAGAGTGCTCTCCTCATTTCTTTACGAATCGAGTTACAGATATCAGGATACCGGTGACCTGATCGAGGACCCTTTTCCTGAACCAAGCGGGCAGAGCGTTTTTGGGATATTATACTTTCTGAATCTGTTATAATACATAAGGGATAGTTCCCTGTATAACTCAGCCTGCAGCCTTGTGCCTTTAAATTGTCAAATAACCCCTAAGTGACTTCTAATATCCTTATGAATGACAGTATAGGGTGTACAGTCTCTGTTATAATACATAATACATGAGTTATACAGTGATAGTTCCCTGTATAACTCACCGCAGCCGTGTGCCTTTATATGGATTCTAAAATCCTTATAATTTACAGTAGGGGTACATTATGCATTATAATACACAAAATATACTCATTGTTCCCTGTATAACTCAGCCTGTATCCTTGTTCCTTTATATGGTCCCAGAAATGTTTCACCGTCCCTCTCTACTATAGCACCTCATCTATTCAATGTGGCAAAACTGCTGATCCCCACATGATAGAAATCACTGCAGCCCCCAATAATCCAGGACTGGATAAACAAAATGAGTGAATTATACCATTCTGACGAAATCTCAGCTACAGCCCCTGAATATGTCACTAAATTTACAGCTAAATGGATATACTGGACCCTCTATAAAGGGGTTGTTCACCTTCCAAACACTTTTTTCAATTCAGTTGTTTTCAGATTGAAAACTTTTTTCAATTACTTTCCATTATTTATTTTTTACGGTTGAATGTTGAAAGTTGAATGTTCCTGTCTCTGGTGTTTGATTCTAGCAGCTCAGTAAATCAGGTGCAGACTCTGAACTGTTACAATTTTGCAACATTAAGTTGATACATTTCTCAGCCGCATCTCTGGAGTATTAGCAACTATTGTATCAATTCTAACAGCTGCCTGTAATGAAACCCAGAGATTCTGCTCAGCAGGGACAAAGATAAGAAATGTATCAACTAAATGTATCCATTTAGAACAGTTTACAGGGTCAGCGACCCCCAGGGCTGCTTCAGAAGGTGAAAAATGACACTTTACACTTCAATATTAGAAAAACTGTGACACATAGAAAATAGAAAGTCATTGGAAAAAGTCATTATCTCTGGTGATCTATCGGAAAACAACTAGTTGTTTGAAGGTGAACCACCCCTTTAAAGGGAGGCTGGGTTGTGCGCTGGGCCCCTCGGAAGTGCCAATTTAAAAAAAGCACCCAAATTGCCTACCTCTACAGCCACTCTGAAGATAATCCTCCCAGCCGCTCCTAAATGAATCGTTCTAGACACTTTGCAGATAATCCTCCCAGCCGCTATGAAGATAATCCACACAACCGCTCTGGAAATAATCCTCCCATCTGCACTGCGGATAATTCACTCAATCCATATGAAGATCATCCGCTCAATCACAACAAAGAAAATCATCCCATCCAACCTGAAGATAATCCTCCCAGAAGCTTTGAAGTTAATCCTCTCAGTTTCCTCTCAATCGCTCTGAAGATCCCATCTGCACTGCGGATAATTCACTCAGTCCATATGAAGATATTCCTCTCAGTCCCAATGAAGAAAATCCTCCCATCCGACCTGAATATAATCCTCCCATCCGACCTGAAGATAATCCAACCTCTCAGAAGATAATCAAGCCACTCTGAAAACAATCCTCACAGCCGCTCTGAAGATAATCCAGCTGCTCTGAAAATAATCCTCCCAGCCGTTCTGAACATAATCCACCAAGCCGATCTGAAGATAATCCTCCCAGCCGCTCCAAAGATAATACTCCCAACCCTCTGCAAATAATCACACAAAATGAGGTCTCAAAAGTAATTGCTTTATTGGGCCAAATTCCAAATTGCTTTCTTAAAGAACAAAAAATCATTATCCTATTTATCCAGATTAGCATCCAGGCAAATCCTAGCTCCCCAACTGGTAAAAATCTCCAGTACAGGTATGGTACCTGTTATCCAGAATGCTCAGGGTTTTCTGGTAAACCTTTCCGTAATTTGGATCCTCATACCTTTAGTCTACTAGAAATTCATTTAAACAATAAATAAACCCAATAGGCTTATTTTGGATCAAGTACAATGTACTGTTTGATTATTACAGAGAAAAAAGAAAACTGTTTTTAAAATTTTGGATAATTTGAATAAAATGGAGTCTATGGGAGAAAGCCTTCTTGACATTCAGAGCTTTCTGGATTACAGGTTTCCAGATAACCGATCCCATACCTGTAAAACAAATTAAGCACGTGATCCTAGAACTACCACAATATATACAACATGAAAAAAACCTTCTGTAGAATTTTACACCAACCACATCACACTAAAAACCTAAAAAATGGGCTCTATGCTAAAAATAACTCACAATATCAACCCCCCAATATCTCCCACAGCAATGCTGGACTAAATACAAACATGTTCAGTACCGACCAAAGCCATAATACTTACCATGAGAGTGTCCCAGGCAAACGTCTTCCTCTGTCTTCTGATCTCTCTTCTATCCCTTCTGCTATATCCTTCTCTTTTCTTCTGCTTCTTATTTGCATATTCCTGATAAAGACAAATGTATGTAAAAATATCCATTAAAAAAACCTATATTATGGGTTTTTTTTTGACAACATAAACTTTTCAAATCTGCCGTCATTTTTGTACAATTCTATTTCTATAACAAGTTATAGACTAAAAAAATGAAGGGGAAAAAGATCAAATTGAAGGTCACTTTAGAAATCAACATACTTTAGGTTCCAAGTCCAAAAACTGTAGGTTCACCCCACAGAATCATAGACTTTTTTTGCAAAATACACACAATCACCAATATGAGCCCATAACCCTTTAGCCCACACAAAAACCTCTGGCTCACTGTCCTGACCTGACTCATAACACTGCTACAGTGCACTATAAGAAAACTAAACCTATGCTAACTGAGCCTCACACTTCCTACTCACTTGGGTCCTGGTTGTGGTTCTCCTGCAAGGTGGCTTCTTCAGTAGATGTTCATCCTGTGATGCACAAATGTCCCTGTGGCTTGTCTCCAGTTCTCTTCTAAACTCCACCCCTTTCTATGTGTTTCACTACTCTCACTCCCTCTAGTGGCCAAACACTATATATACAGGTAAAATAGATCCAACCCAACTCTACACTGCCATCTAGGAGCAGAAGTTGGTAATTACAATGTAATAACTTGGGAATGCCTTTAAAGACTAATGGCACACTGGGAGATATGATGCCCACGTTTCAATTTGTGCTACCATGGGTGAAACATATCCCTGAAATGTTTTTCCACTGGCCAGGGCCAGAACTAGGAGCAGGCAGAAGAGGCAGGTCCTACAAAGCAATGAAAGGGGGGCGCTGGGAGCTACCTTTAAAAATGTCTTCTGCCTTCCCCTAGCCGGGTTCGCACCACTTACTTCCCTTTGCTCTCCCCTCCCTCGTCACCCTCCCCTCCGTTGCTTTCTCTACCCACCCTTCGTCGCATTCTCCTCCCCTCCATTGCTCTCTCCTTCTTTGGGTGCATCCGGGTTGTTCTGCCACCGGCAATAAAGTAAATCGCCAGTCGGAAAACATACTCGGCACTTTGTTCCCAAAATGCAACTTCAGGTAACTTAAGGAACTTTTTATTACCAGCAGGGGAAACATTTTGAGAGAGATTTGTATAAATTCTATTTTCTGTATAATCTTGTCCAGCCCTAGAAGGGATTTTGATCTCCATCTCTTAATTCTGCTAAAAACATATAAACTTTAACTTAGTTACCATCAAGTACAAGACACTGTTTTATTATTAGAGGAAAAAGGCAGTCATTTTTAAAAAGTATAGGTATTCCTTTGTACTAAGCTTTATGCACTGAATCTAGGATTTGCATATTCAAATTAGGGGTGAGAAGGGAAATCACGTAACTATTTGTCACAAAACAAGGAAGTAAAAATATTTTTTCCACTTTTTACATTCCTGTCACTGCTCATATGCAAATTTAGATTCCGATTCTATATGGTATTCGGCCGAATCTTTAATTAAGGATTCTGGTATTTGGCCGAATCCCAAATCCCCTGACACCACTACACACTATGGGTGGCAACAAGACCCAGATGCAGCCGCCAGGCTGGAACTCCATGACTGGACTGCTCCACAAGATGGCGGCACAATGCTTTAAGTCCAGGCTACTATGCACCGCAATAAAGGATTGCTGGGCAGCCCTATCTGTAAAAATAGAGGCAGTTAAGACCGACCTCTCCCTCCTACAAGCTGACCTCCAGACACTGATAAAGAGGACAACTGGAGCGGAGAGAAGGATCTAAAGATTAGAGGACATGTGCAACCCCCTGGGGGTACAAGTGCACACTCTACAAAGCCAAAACCCAACCCTGGCATCCAAACTGAACAACAACGAAAACAGGCAGCTAAGGAATGCCTAAGTTTGCTTTAAGACTGTACAGAGAGATCTCAAAAAATAGGGAAGCAAAATTCAGCAGGAACAGTCCATAAGTTTGCTTACAGCCTGAACAGAGTTCCCATAAAACTATGGCAGCATAGGCATTCCCCTGTAATAAGCACAATTCAGCAGGAACATTCCCAAACTTTGCTCATAATCTGTATAGAGAGTTCCCATAAAAATGACCACCGTGATGATGGTCAATGTTCATGGGTCAAAGATCGTGTGCCAAATGGTATGGGACAAAGGTCATGGGTCAAATAGCATTGGTCAAATGTTTGGGTCAGAGGGCAATCCACCAAAGCATATGGCTGCAGATATCGAACCCCATGATGGTGGTCAAAGGTCATGGGTCAAAGGTCATGAATCAGGGGTAACTCCCTCAAAGCAGATGGTGGCAAGGTCATGGGTCAGAGGGGACTCTGACAAAGCAGAAGGCTGCAAGAGCCACCAAGGCAGACAAATGACAACTATTATGGTGGTCAATAGTCATGGGTCAAATGACATATATCAAAGGTCATGGGTCAAATGGCATGGGTCAAAAGAGTGTTCTATGCCAAAGCCGATGGCTGCAAGAGTGACAAGGCAGAAAAGTATACCACTCCGCCAAAGCAGAAAGCTGCAAGAACCCACATGGCAGATGAGCCTCATGATGACGGTCAATGGTCATGGGTCAAAGGTCATGTGCAAAATGGCATGGGTCACAGGTCATGGGTCAAAAGGGACTCTGACAAAGCAGATGGCTGCAAGAACCCCCACAGCTGATAAGAAAACCCCATGATGGCTGTCAAAGGTCATGTGTCAAAAGTCGAAGGTCTAATGGCATTGAAGGCCGTCCAAGTAAAGGCACAGCTGCAAATTATGTTGTGCTGATCACAAGAAGAAACTGGAGGGATTTTGTTACATTTGTGTTCGACTTCTATAGTCAGATTTTAACTTGGTGCTTACTAGCACGGTGAAGGCAGGCTGGTATCACCTGTAGCAATAAAGAGCATGGGTTAAAGGTCATGAGTAAGATACAAAGAATTTAAATTGGTGTTTACGCAAAAAGCCCTCTGTTTGAATAAGGGCACAGCTAGGAATAAGCAAACCCCATGATGGAGACCAAATTGCATGGATCAGAGGGAACTCCCTCAAAGCAGATGGTGGCAACAGCCACTAAGGCAGACAAGTGACAACCATTGTGGTGGTCAAATTGTATGGGTCAAAGGTAATGGGTCAGCAGGCACGCCGCCAAAGCAGATGCTGCAAGAGCCCACAGGGCAGATGTTCATATACTATTCATATACTACTTCTGATTTGATCGTGCACCTCTGGCTTTGTCTTGGATCGAGTGCGGGCACTGCCGGATAATATATATATATATTAGCAAAAAAGAAAACCGCACCAAACAGGACTTCATATTGTGTCAAAAAATCAAAAATGTATTTTCAACATTTCGGCTCTAGTGCTCGAGCCGTCTTCATGAATAAGAAAATTGTGTACCACCATACAAACTTAAATCCCTCAAAAGCCCGCCAAACAATGCAGTGACGTGTGTTAAGGGGGTTGAACCATTTAGGGCCCCATGATGACATCATCCGATAGCCCCATCTACTATTTAACTGTATAATTCCCAGTGTGACTTATCCAAATATAGTGACTTCAATATAAGTGCATTTTAGTGAGAACAGGCAATTGCTCGACTGTTAGAAGTACCTTTAATACTCACAGTTAAAAAAAGGGGGGAAAAAAATAACCGTGTCTTCTCCACTTTCCCTCTTCAGAGGGAGTAAAGCCATTGAGGTAGACGCTACGCTGGAGAGGATCCAGCTATACACATGCCTTGTATGTTGTCGCCTCCACTACAGATACGGAGAGGTGCATAGAGATGGCAGTTCCGTTGTGCTCCATGGCCATACCTTCCTTGAAAACATACTACACCTTAGAGCAGGGATCCGCGACCTTTTGGACCCTCGAGCAACATTCAGAAGTAAAAGTAGTTGGGGAGCAACACTAGCTATGAAAAATGTTCTTGGGGTGCCAAATAAGTGCCATGATTTGCCATTTGGTAGCCCTATGTGGATTGTCAACCTACATTGAGGCTCTGTTTGGCAGTGCACCTGGTATTTATACAACCAAAACTTGCCTCCAAGCCAGGAATTCAAAAATAAGCTCCTGCTTTGAGGCCACTGGGAGCAACATCCAAGGGATTGGTGAGCCACATTTTGCTCACGAGCCACTGGTTGGGGACCACTGCCTTAGAGTGTCCTGCGCTTGCCGTATTATCCGCACCACTTGGCCCGCACCTCATTGGACAATCGCTGACACACACTACCAATTAACCCTTACTGGGATCTCTATAGGTAACTCATCACTCGAACAGCTTACACCATTACCCACCAGATGTGGAGAACGGTGAGCATATTACATTGGCGTTTCTGTTACACACAATAGGCAGTGGTCATGCAATGTTCACTCAAGTACATCCTCTACCAGAGGAATCTACTCGCACTTCCTATAGGCGCTGTGTCGGCTATATTGCTTGCTCATTGTAAGTGGCATGTGGGGATTCAATAGCGCACTCTCTTAGTGTTAGTAGATGAAATGTCATCGCTATTCTTACGTTTCTTATTTCACCGGATACTGCCACACACTAGCCGAACTCTGCAAGAGGCATGTAACCATCTGTGAGCCGGATCCTCAATCGAGCGTAAATGTATAGAACCTGAAGAGCAATATACAGAAAATAGGGGATTAATTCTTACAAAAGGGAATAACAATAAAAAACAAAAAATAAAATAATAAAAAATGAAACAAAAAGGGGGGGGGAATAGGGGGGAGGGGGAGTTACATATAATTGAAAGTGTTGGCAGTGGCGTAACTAGACCACAAAGGGCCCTGGTACAGACATTTACAACTGGGCCCCCCCTAAAAGGATTGTTCGCCTATGAGTTACATTTTAGTATGATATAGAGAGGGATATCCTGAGACTATTTGCAATTGGTTTTCATTTTTTATTATTTGTGGGTTTTGAGTTATTTAGCTTTTTATTCAGCAATTTCAGTAGTCTGGTTGCTAGTAGTCTGGTTGCTAGGGTCCAAAGTCCCCTAGGAACCATGCATTGATTTAAATATGAGACTGAAATATGAATAGGAGAGGGCTTAAATACACAAATGAGTCATTAAAAATTAGCAACAACAGTTAATGTAAAAGTTACACGAAAAAAGGACATTAGAAGTCACTGAGGGGTTGTTCTGTGACCATAAAAAGGCTCAAGACTGCAGGCTGAGTTATACAGGGAACTCTGAGTATCACTCATGTATTATAAGGGATAATGTACCCCCTACTGTAAATGATAAGGATATTAGAAGTCACTGAGGGGTTATTCTGTGACCATATAAAGGCACAAGGCTGCAGGCTGAGTTATACAGGGAACTCTGAGTATCACTCATGTATTATAAGGCATAATGTACCCCCTACTGTAAATGATAAGGATATTAGAAGTCACTGAGGGGTTATTCTGTGACCATATAAAGCATATTCTAGTACCATATCGACCACATAAACTACAACTGCCAGCATCATGAACCAGCAGGTGGAAGAATTTGCCCAGGGTTATATGGCAACACTTCAAAGTTCTATAAAGAATCACAATATTTATATTAAAAAAAAAACCCTGGGTGTCCCAGTGCAACTAGCAATGAGCTCCCTGGTGCCAGGGCCTGGACTGCAGTCTGCAGAAACTTTTCCCTCTCCTGCTGTAGCAGCGCTAACCCAGGGACCGTCTTAGTCAGTGTGCCCACACACCTGCCATTCATCTCAGGCTGCAGGCACAAAAAGACTTTGTACCAGAACACAGACAGACACACACACACACACAGCACACAAAGGCTGAGAGAAACTTACCCCATGCACCTGAGGTCTCTAACGCACAGGGGTGCTTCACCAATGAGGCAAGTTGAGGTGGTACTAGGTACCAGGGGCAGCAAAAATGCTGCTCCTGGTACTTTAAGAGCGAATTTCGGGGGGGGGGGCAGCAGCAATGGCTGCTGCCTCAGGTGGCGGAGGGGCCAGGATCGCCCCTACTAACGCATCAGGGATGCCCCTCCCCCTAGTATAGCGGCAGCAGCTCCTCCATGTGGGTCTGCGTGATAGCCAGTGCCTGTGTAAAATGGAGGAGGTGGGGAGAGAGATGAGAAAAAAACAAATTCCCACTCCGAGAATGCCTGTGCTTCCACCAGCATTTGCCATGATATCATGACGGACCCGCCCCCTGCTTGCGCTTCCCAGCGTAGCCTGGAGACGGGGGAGATCACATGCAGGAGCTGAACTGAAGCGGAGGCGGAGCTACTGTCACTTGAAACTCCCGGTGTGCAGGCTTTGAAGGGACATTGGTGGAGGAGGAATAACAGAACTTCCTGCTTCCTTCCATCGCTGCCCGATTGGACGAAGCATGCCACTGCCACCAATGATGTCACACGAAAATACAAGTAACTTAATTCCTTTTCTGGGACGCTGCGGCGCCTGAGGGCCCCATAAATGGGGCAGGGGTGTGGGGGCCCTGGTACAGCCGCACCCGCGGTAGTTCCACCATTGTAATAGGGGAAAAAAGAGAAATTTATAGGAAGGCCGGTATTTTTTTCCAGAAAAGGTGGCAACCCTAGCAGGCTGGTATAGCTATTCTCAGTAAACTCTCCCATCTCATCTTATTTGTAAACAATGTTTCTTCATAAGCATTTTCATAAGCATCTTTTCATAAAATATCTTTCTAACTTGCATGTGTTTCCCCACTACTGCTGCTCCTGAATCTGGTGCTGCCAAACTCAGGCATGGCTGAATACAAGGGAGGGCAGAGACCTGCAGGATTTCATATAGCATGCAGGGCAGTCTGCAAAAACATGGCACCGCCATTTTGAGAAATTTGTACTCTGCCTTGCAGCTGGCAACATCATATCCTACTGTATCTTGTGGGCAGGATGTGGTAGCAGCCATACGCTAGCCAATACGATACCGCATCTGACCACTTGGCTCACACACTGAACTTATGGATAGCCTACAAACCATTTTTTATGTTCTGTTTTTAAAGCTTATGGTGTGAGCCAGGACTACCATCAGTGAGGTTAGAGCCTCTGTCTATGCGGGGTACTTGGACTGTAGGGTTGCCACCTGGCTGGTATTTTACCGGCCTGGCCGGTAAAAATGACGATTGATCCCAATGTTATTAATAGGGAAAAAAGATAAATATATAGGAAGGCCGCAACCCTATTGGACTGCCATATAGTGGTGGGATTTGGGCGGGACGGGGTAGGTGGGTTTAGGTGGGCTGTGTATGGCAGATTTGGTCTAAACAATTGGAACAGCGGGAAGTGAAGAGGAGCTGCGGCTCCTCTTTGTTTTGTTATCTGCAGGGCTGGAGTCTGTACATAAATCCTTCGACTCCTACTCCTCATTTTATAGTACTTCCAACTCCTCTGTTTTTAAACTACATAAACCAAAAAAAAACTTGTATTGAATATTAAACCTCGCATATAACTGTTAATCCAAAATAAACTAAAGCTTTTGGCGACTCCAGATACCCAAAATTCCTCCCAACTCCGACTTCACAGCTCTGCTTTTCTGTCTATGCACCATGTTCTGGCCTGTACATTGGCAGATTAAAAGTGTACATAATGTACATGCAAAATGAATAAAGAGTAACCCATACTGGGATTTGGTGGGTTTCCTTGGTGCAGCAGCCATGGGGTCCGCAGAAAAGTTTCCAGGGGGGGGGGCAAGGAAGAAAACATATTTCACAATTTACTAGTACCCACATTTTGGTTTTCACACAAACCTAACAACAGCTTTTCTATAAATATTTCGAGTAGTAACTGTTGCACATGTATAGCATTGCCATTCTGTTAGTGACACAAACTCCTTGTTTGCCAGGACAACACTTGGTATTTTCTACTTTCTTAACAAAATTACTAGCCAGAGGTTTGTAGAAAGTTATTCCCTCTAGAGTTCCTGTTACAACTAGATACATACAGTGATGCCTCCATTTTACATAGCCTCATTTTAAGTATTTCCATATGTTATACAACTTTTTGTGGCCCCACGGTCCCACCAATATTTAATGCATAATACGTTTCACTGACTTTACACCATTTTTCTGGTCCATTTTTTTACATATGGCAACAGAATATCCTCTATTATGACGTGTGTGTGTGAGAGAGGGAGTGTGTGGAAATATTATGCAACAAACAATTTGTTTTTCTCGCAGTCCTCATAAAAGGAAGCACTGCATGCAAACACTGCAGCATTCGCAGCATTAAACATTCGCAGCATTAAAGCCCGAACAACCAGGCCGCGCGAAAGCTTTTTTTATCGTCAACTCACTGCCTGCCCTCCCACTACATTCCAGATACACCTGAACTGGGAACTGAACTTTGTGAACTGTTCATTTATTTGCACAATTCTAAAGGTTTACACATGTATATATCCAATTTCTGCCAATATATTGTACATTTCAAATGTTTAAATATATATTGTGTATTCTATGTGCTTTTTTGTGATATATACTAGCTGGAGCCACGTCGTTTCATCTCACTGTGTATCCGTATACTGCTGAGATTACAATAAAGTTTAGTTTGACTGTCCTTGTCAGATTTAATTAGAAGGTGGATGCCTTCCTCAGCACCTGCTACAGTATTGTACATACAAAATATCTGCGGTTTCCAGAAACTGCTACTGATGTAGGTGCCGTGTTATCTCTTGGAGAGGACAGGGGAGTATTTATATTAAGAAACCCGAGGGCCTGTGCCTAAGGCGGCAGGTTTTGGGGGGCGGCCCTCGGGTGCCTATAAATGTAGTTTTTTAAATTAAAAAAAGGTTAGGGTGCACGGCTTAGGGGGAATGTTTAGGCCCTTGCTGGGTCTGCTGCACCCTACTAAAGCATATTTGTTGGGTGCAGCTCTAGTCTCAGTCTCTATAGACAAGTAACAATAGGCTGTGGCAATAGGCTGCAAGCGTCAAGGGATACTATGCCTTTCTATGTCTATTTAAGCCTCTGCCTGGATGCTAGGGAGGTAGAACATTTGAACAAGAAAATTATTCCAATTTAAACATAAAGAGCTGCAAAAGAGTAAAGTGAAAAAACAGAATAATACTGTCTGCCTCAGTGATCCCATAACTGTATCTCTCTAGCCACTGCTAAACTACAATTCCCAGCATTCAAAGCCAGAACCAGTAGCAGAGTTGTAGCTGATGGGCTAAGAGAGGAGATCTCAGCAGGACCTTCCTTCATTGGGCATGGGAGAGTCCAGTCAGCGACCAGTGAGTTCTGATGGTGGCCCTGGTTCTATGACTGCTTATGTTTAATGTCTATTTGTTGTATTTTCATAAATGCACATGTGTGTGACTGATGTGATTGGCTGCCAATTACTGGTATATCATGCCTTACTTGAGGATGACATCACTCCCAGCTCAGCACTGATTGGCTGAAAGCTTCCAGGGAAGGTGACTTAACAGCTCAGGCACAAGTGACCAGTATTTCATTTCTGGATTCAGAGGTAAGTGGAACATACTTTATGGGGGGAGGGGGGTATCAATAATACAAGGGGATAGTTTGGGCAGTGTGGCTTCCATGATTTATAGTAGTGCGGGGACTAGAGCCAGGCCCGGACTGGCAATCTGTGGGATCTGGCAAATGACAAAAGGGCTGCTGTAAGATGCCATAGACAGTCACTATTTATTGGGCTGCTGGGGGGGCTATGAGGGCCTATGTGTGTCTCAAATTCCAGGGCCATTTTTAAATCCCAGTCCGGACTTTAGTCTAGAGCCAAAGCTCCCAAAATTGCCCCACTATTGCCTGCTACTGTAATTGTCTGGGAAGGTGCTTGTCATGAAATTGTCCATTGGAGATGTCAGTTTATCTTTCCAGTTCCATCTTTTCCAATTTCATTGGAAAAGGGGGGGGTATTTTTGGTTATAAGCCACCAGGGAGTACAAATGGGTATAACTACAAGGAAGGGTACAATCAATGATGGGGCCTTGAAAATGCCCCTTCCCAAACTACTAAAACTTGTGGGTGCCAAAGTACCCAAAATCTGCCTGTGTGCCATTGCTAAGGGGAATGAGACAACATGAGAACTTGCTGTCCCACCAACTCTAATCCTGTGCTTATCTAGCTGTGCCTTAACTACAATTCCCAGCACCCCCTGTGGCCTGTAGTTATAGAATATAGTATGTTTGGTATTTCTTGTTTACTTGTTACAGCTTTTGAAGTGTTAGACCATATACTCAGCTGCTCTTTAGCTGTAACTGTCAACTGCCATTTTTCCAACTGCCATTGGCCAACTGTCCCACTCATCACTCATCCTAGTGGCCTCAGCATTAGAGTAGATGATGGGTAAGGGAGGACCTGAGAAGAAAGACAAGTAGCACAAGCCTAGAATTAGGGTGCCTTGTGTTATGGGTGCAGGGGCAATGATCAGAGCTTGACTGGTTATGAAAAGCCCCAGTGGGCCCTTTACTCACCTGGGCCTCTAATGGGAACCAGTTTCTTCTGCCCCTATTAAACCCCGCCAGTAACATACAGCTTTACAGCAATGGCACAGAGGGGGATTTGGGATTTGATTGATGACTCCCGTTCAATTCTAAATTCAATTTAATTGAGCCCTGGTGAAAGCAATTGGCAAAGAAATGAATGAGGGTGATTCCAAGTGTTCATTTAACTATTAGTTTGTGCATTGTATCACCAGGACCCAACCTAGATTAGCAGGGGTGTCTAGGGCCCTTGATTGCACCAATAAATTCTGTCTCTCCCAATCAGCTCCTTTATTCTATTAAAGTTGCTGCTGATTGGTGTTACTGGTTATTTATAAGGCACAACTATATCCAGTAGAGCAGTATTGAACTATTAAGGGAAATCCAGTATATACAGATATATTTATGGCAGAGAGGGTTCAGTTCACAATCTCTTCTCTCTCTTTCTCTTCCCATAAAGTGAAATACGAGCGATTCCTAGTGATTTCCAGTGATTCCTAGTGATTCCCAGCGATTCCTAGTGATTCTCATCGATTCCCAGGAGCAGAAGGAGAAAGAAGAAACACAAAAGTCTTTTTAAAGACTATCAACGTTCATCAGGAGCAGAAGAACAACTTGCCCAACCCATTGCGGGTTATTTGGAAGAAGGTAAGGATCCAGGGCCGCCATCAGGGGGGGACAGGGGGGACAAGTGTCCCTGGCATGAAGGGGGGCCCAGCAGTGCTGCACTTTTGAAAGAGCTGGGCCCCCTTGAGAGCGCCCGAGCCATGTGGCCATTTTTCAAGTTCCGAACAGCCGAAATGCGGAAGTGCCAAAAAGCCGAGCAGCCAAAGGACCCGAAGTCATGAAAACAGCCGAAGCCGAACTCCCGAAGCGGCGAAAAGGCCGAAGTCATGAAAAGAGGCGAAGTTTAAGTCCTGAAGCCATGAGTTCAGTTTTACTGAACACCAATTTGTGTTTTATTTTTTAAATCCCCTGGCCACCAATGTTTTATTATAATATTCTAGAGGCCCCTGCCACCAATGTTTTTTTAAAAAATATTTTTTGGGGCCCCAATTTTTTTTAACTTGTAAGGGGGGCTCTGTCACCAATGCTTTTTAAAAAAAACATTTATGGGGGGGCCATGGCGCCAATGTTTTTTTTTTTAACTTATAATAGCGTTTTATAACTTGGCTGGGGGGTTACTTTTTTAGCGCTGATTTTTAGCACTATTTTCTTTAACTTATAATTGCGTTTTATAACTTGTGTGTGGGGGGGGGTTACTTTTTTAGCGCTGATGTCTGTGTGGTCTTTTAACTGTGATGTGGAGTGGGTGGTATCTAGGGTGGGGCTCGGGCGCAAGTGTGGGCAGGGCCCAGGGGGCAACGAAAATTTTGTTGTACGGGGCCCCGTGATTTCTAATGGCGGCCCTGTTCCCATCTGTAATATGTATTAAACAGTAGATGAGGCTGAAAAAAGACACACGTCCATCAAGGTCTACCTTTTGTGTAACTGCTGATCCAGAGGAAAGTAGGGCCCTGACAGAAATAATGGGCTGATTTGTGGACCAAATAAAATGGGATGGTATTGTCTTAAAATGGGGACATGGGGAGCTGGTGGGGAGGGGCATTCTATATACATAAGTTAGCATTTGTTTCTAATTGGAACCATATTAAAACCATAGTTTCTGAATGAAAAGGGTTCTTATTAAATAAGGTGTAAATATGCTGCTGTGTTTACCTCTTTATTGTGTTTATTTGGGGGTCTTACATCTTTACGTTAACTCTAACCTTCCCAAATCTCTATTTTATATTACAGGAACATCAAAGATGGGCATGAGTGCAAGTAGCCGGCAATACTACCAGTGGCGCTTTGAAAAGGTAAAGGTGCTCACAGCTAATTTCCTCATTTTATTTTCTGACTGCTGCGAAAGGTATCCAAGGGGCTAAAGGAGGGGCTAACCCAATGCTAAACATGTCATATCTTCTGTGTAAATACAACGAAACAGAAATTTGACAGGGTTTAGCATAGTGTGTGCCCTGACCTCAATGTTTTCTTGCTTCTTACATTTTTCTAGCCCGCACCGTGGATCTCGCCTGATCTGGACATCTTTGAGATCAGGGATTTTGAGGATCCACTCGCGGGCCCTTATCTCGAGTGCATCAGGGACAAGATCACCTTTGACATCAGGTTTGCACTCTACGATCTGTGGATGGCCAAGGACTGCGTGAAGATCACAAAATGGTGGAAATTACACCTTAAGAACGAGTTCTGGCAGGACTACAGATACATCAAGGCCCACCTGAAACACCTCTACAAAGAGCTAGAGAAGATCAACAAGGCCATACTGATTAAGAACAATGAGAGATATTCAGGTGCAGTATATAATCCATCCTTTTCTTTCCCACACTTGGCTTAATCACCTGATTTGTGCTTAATGTGCTCCTAAGTCCTAAATATTACAGGTGTGGGATCCGTTATCCGGAAACCCATTATCCAAGAAGCTCCGAATTACGGAAAGTCCATCTTCCATAGACTTCATTTTATTCAACTAATCCAATTTTTTTTAAAAATGATTTCCTTTTTCTCTGTAATAATAAAACAGTTTCATAACCTTGATTCCAACTAAGATATAGTTATTGGAAGCAAATTCACCCTATTGGGTTTATTTAATGTTTACATGATTTTCCAGTAGACTTGAGGTATGAAGATCCAAATTACAGAAAGATCCGTTATCCAAAAAACCCCAGGTCCAAAGAATTCTTGATAATAGGTCCCATACCCCTATAAGGACTTTACAGGAATATCACTTGCTAAGGTGAAAAAATACGTAGTCTGAGTTATCTTGTTTGGTTTTACAGGTGGTCCTCGGATCAACTCGGCCAATGATACCAGCACCACCAGCAGTTTCCTCGGTACCAAATACCGATGTACCTCAGTCTAGGCACCACATCCTCAGGAAACAGCAGTAACTATGGGACATCTCAATTCCACCAGTGATGCCCCCCTTTCATCCACTGCACTTTCACCAGCGGTGCTTTCAACCACTGTAGTTCCACCAGTGGTTCCTCCCCTTTATCCAAAATATGGTGTTATACACAGGGACTCCTTTAAGCCACTTGGTAGACCCTGCATTCCTTTTCATTGCATCCCTCCAATGGAATGGAAAGGAATGCAGCATTCATCGTGCGGCTTAAATGTGCCCTTGTTTATGCTGCCATATTCCCTTCTCTTTCTCATCCTTTCACTGCAGTCCCTTACCTTACCATATTCCCCCCCCCCCGCTTCCCTTGATTCTATTTGGCGCATTGATCGTGGGAGCAAATCCGATCGCCTTTAAGGGGTCAGGAAGGAATTTTTCCCTCTAGTGAAGGAAATCCGCTTCTCAGAGGTTTTTTGCCTTCCTTACGATCAAAAAGCGCAGTTTATCTAATTATTAATAAAGCTGTGAATTACACAGATTAACCACAATGTCATTGTGTGTATCTTTATTGTGGGTATTGGGCTAGGGATTTGGCAGGGATAACATATAGAGGGGGAGGGAGAGAACTTAGGATAAGGCTCTTATAGAGCAGGAAATGGTTATGTTTCTCTTTGGTTCCTAAAAATGAAACGGAAACAACATAAAACTACTGTGTTAGTCCTACTATCCTCCTTAGGACTTTTAGGAACCTATGTAATACTGAGAGCCAATACACATCCTTCCCAAATCTCACCCTTACTGGCCTTCGGACAACTTCTCCCTTTGGAAAAGTGCCGGCTCCATACAGCAGCGATCCTAGAGGGGGACGGGCCCTGGTGCGTGACACGCAGCTGTGACCCGCTGCCCTCCGTACGGCCGCATTTGGCCGCATTTTCAGCGGCGAACGGACTACCGGGGGGCCCTGAGGGGGTGCGGGCCCTGGCCCGCTCGCACCCCCTGCTCCCCCGGTAGTCCCGCCACTGAGTGTTGGTGAGTTAGGCACAACCCTGGATAATGTGCTCTTATCTTTAAGAGAATGTAGAGGAGGTTACCCAGCAGCTACAATGTAACACCACCACCAAATAGATTATCAATACAAGGACTATCTTACATAATTGCAACATATTAGGGTAATAAATATAAGCACATCAACAAAGTCTCATTATTGTGTATCTTTTCTTATGTCTTATCTATGAAGGAAAATTATCAAGTTCTTTTGTAAGCATGAAGTTCAGCATTAATTCTAGTTACAAGCAGAAAGGGGTAAACTCCAGTAATCTCTCTTTTCTTAGTCCTTCTGAGGGTATTATATAGCAAACTGTCATATAAAGGGAGACATCGCCAGGGTTTCATTAAGTCCTCTAGGAGCCACCACATCCAATTTATAGATCCACATTGACTCTTTTTGTAACAATAGTAGATCCCTGTTGCCTCCTCTCCTTGGGGCTGGCACATGGTCGATAAGCATGTGTATAAATTGAGGTAAGGAGTGTCCAAACTTCAGCCAGTGTTTCGCCACTGGCTGGTCAGCCTTTCCTGTGGTTAGGGCAGCCCTGATGGTGCTTCTGTGGTTATTCATCCTCTCCCTGTAGGTCGTGGATGCTTTGCCTACATAGTGCAAGCCACAAGAGCACTATGCTATATAGACCACATGGTCCGACTGACAGGACAGTCTATGTCTGATCGTGAACTTGCGTCCCGTCCTAAGGTGTGTAAAAAAGGTTCCTTGTGATATCCCGCTACAAGTGAGACACCCTGCACACTTGTAGCAGCCATTTTTGAGTGGTCTCTCCAGCCAGGTCCTTCCCTTAGTTGTCTTATCCGGGGGCACATCTTTAATCACTAGCAGGTCCCCAAGGTTGCGTCCTCATCTTTAGGCCAACAGCAGCCTCTTTTTATCCAAGAAAGAGAGATGTGGATCCGAGTTGATAATCTCCCACCTACTATTCAACGCGTTTTTAAACGGTACACTTATGGTACTCCAGTTGTAAATATTAGATCTGGTTGGGGGGTCTCATCTCTCTTAGACAGCAGAAGTTCCTCCTGGGTTCTAAGTATCGCTTTCTGTAGTTGTTCCTGTATCAATCTATTCGGGTATCCCATGGATTCAAACTGTTGCGCCAAATTATCCAGTTGTACTGCTGCGGTGTCTCTGTCAGTATTGTTCCTAATAACTCTGAGGAACTCCTCAATATGGTGGCGCATTCCTTTTCGCGGGAAGCAGAGAACACCACGCCAGCAACAATGCTTCAGCAATGGCAGCATAGGTATTCCCCTGTACTAAGCACAATTCAGCAAGAACTGTCCCTAAGTTTGCTCATAGCCTATACAAAGAGATCCCATAAAACAATGGCAGCATAGGATTTCCCTTGTACCAAGCACAATTCAGCAGGAACAATCCACTACGTTTGCTAGTTTGCTCATAGAATCTACAGAGAGATTGCATAAACCTATGGCAGCATAAATATTCCTCCTTACTAAGCACAATTCAGGAGGAGCAGGCCCTAAGATTGCTCATAGCCTGTACAGAGAGATTCCATGAATCTATGGCTGCATAGGTGTTCCCCCGCTGTATTAAATGGATACTGTCATGGGAAAACATGTTTTTTTCAAACGCATCAAACATGTTTTCCCATGACCGTATCCCTTAATCACAATTCAGCAGGAACAGACCACTAAGTTTGCTCATAGACTGTACAGGGAGATCCCATAAAGTTGTGACAGCATAGGTATTCCACTGTACTAAGCACAATCCAGCAGGAACAGTCCCCTAAATTTGCTCATAGCCTGTAGAGATAGATCCCATAAAACTATGGCAGAATAGGAATTCCCTATACTAAGCCCAATTCAGCAGAAACAGCCCCTAAGTTTCCTCATAGCCTGTACATCGAGATCCCATAAAACTATGGCAGCATATGTATTCCCCTGTACTAATTACAGTTTAGCTGGAACAGTCCGTAAGTTTGCTCAAAGCCTGTACAGAGAGATCCCTGTATAACTCAACCTGCAGCCTTGTGCCTTTATATGGTTATAGAACCCCGGGCCAGTGCCCAAGGCCCACCCCAGATTCTGCCAAGCCCACACCACAGTAAAAAGCCCACATAGACATCAGCGCTAAAAACTAACCCCCCACACATAATTTATAAAAAGCCACTGGTGGTCAGGACCACCCTACAAGTTAAAAAAAATCATTGGTGGCCATAAAAAAATACAAAAACCTTTGCACCAGGATCCCCAAAAAACTCTCTAAAAAAACATTGGTGGCCATGGCCCCCCTCTTAAAAGTTAAGAAACATTGGTGATCAGGGGCCTCATAGATTATTTTTAAAAAAACATTGGTGGCCTGGGGCCTATATAGTATTAACATAATACCATACCTCCCAACATTTTGGAAATAAAAAGAGGGACAAAAAGTTGGTGCAAATATTTTTTGACCACGCTCATTTTTGTGGCCACACTCCCTAATTACCATGTTCATTTTACAAAATTTGTCGGGTTATAAAAGTTTGAACATATTTCTGTGTTTTTTTCAGTTACTACAGTTTTGCTAATGAAGGTGAATTTCCCTTTAAGCTGTGAGTCCCAAGGGACCTGTTGTCTTATATTGTTACAAATACTTATTTGCGTATCTCAAAATTGTTACAAAAGTATCTTATCTGCTGCTCTGGCTGTTCTGGGCTCTCTGCCAAAAGTCAATTAAGTTAGCAACTTTGTTTCTTTTTCTGGCTGTTCAGTGCACAGAAAAACTGGACTTTCCAGTACAAACGAGGGTCTGCGGGTTGAGCAAAAGAGAGACTGTCCCTCTAAAATGGGACAATTGGGAAATATGTAATACATTAGTAGCCAGGGGTTTAATAAAATAAAAAACATTGTTCAGTGGACCTTACTCCTTACCTGGCTTTGGGTCCTTTCGAGGCTTCAGGACTTCAACAAAATCAACACATTTACAGCATTAATTTGTGTGGCAAAGATAGAAAAATGTACATTCACCCAATAAAATATATATTTTCAGAAAGTAGACATTCCCCTGAATCCAAATTGGGTGTGCATGTCTTTCTACTCTGAAGCACCAAGCTGCGAGCCTTAACTAAATTTGGCGATTTTGGAGATAGTTATGAAAATCACCTCATAACTTCTACCTTGCAGCATTTTACCTGCCACATACTATTAGGTAACAAGATAAAACACCCTAAATACGAAAGCCTGGGTCCCCTGAAAAGTTTGATACCCAAAATACTTAGATTTAATGAAGTATATAACATGTAAAGACCCCAAATCTACCTTGTGCATACTTTTGATGTCTTACACTCATTTATAAACATTGGCAGATTTATGTGGGATAAAAGTTACAAACAATTAGAGGCCCCAGTTCTATAATCCCACGATTAGGACAGCACATGTTGTTACACATATACTTTCTCTAGAGTAAACCGGAGCTCCTCCCCAGATGGTTTGTCCTCAGGTTCACAACCATTCCTACGCTCTTTATATATTTTAACTATACAGAAGTAATGTTTTAACATACTATCCGGTGGTATGAGCGCGCTACTATTATAATCTTAGCAAAGGGGAACTATCCCTTGCCACACACCCCTTCTACATCTCCTCTTGAACTCATCTACCCCACCCCTTTCTTTACCACTGACTTCTCCTCCCCATTCCTCCCCACACTCTAAGTCCTAACCTTCGCCCTCACCCCCCACTTTACTCTCTTCCACTACTTCATCCTCTTTCTATCTCTTTCTATCCCCCCTCCTTTTTTTTTAATGGACTTAACTCACCTCAGAAACGGATCTTATTAAGTTCAGAATTGAGACGACTAAAAGCACAAGTTGCCTTCGTACAAGAGACTCATTTTAAGGTGTCCTCATCCTTCCGATGGACTAATAAATACTTCCCAGAAATGTACAGCAGTATCCCCAGACCAATAAGACAAAGGGCACAGTGATTCTGTTTGAGAAACACTTTAACTTCAAAGTGTCGGCTACCAAAAAAGACCCAGCTGGACGATATATTTTTGTGAGGGGCACCCTAGATACCCAAAAGATTACTTTTGCCAAAAGCGACAGGACAAAACTTTTCACACAATTGCAGAGATCTTCCTCAGATTCTCCGAAGAAATCCTCATACTAGGGGGAGATTTCAACATCCCTATGGATCCCCAAATTGACTGTCCTGCCGGAAAATCCAGCATTCCCCACCGCATTATTCACTATATCACAAAAGATTTACATCAACTACAGGTAGTAGATGCCTGGCGACTAGTCAAGCCTAAGGAAAGAGACTATACTTTTTATTCTGCTAGGCACAGCCTATACACCAGAATAGATCATTTTTTTCTATCTCAGCACCATCTGAGTGCGATAGGAGGCGCAGACATTCACACTTGCACATGGTCGGATCACGCCCCCATATCCATGCAACTCTCCCTTAAAACAAATATCTCAAAATGGAGTAACTGGAAATTAAATGAGTCAATACTGAAAGATAATAGTGTCCTGAATGAGGTTAAAACAGCTATTGCAAACTATTTCAGGGAGAATGCCATGGAGGGACGTTGATCCAATTATGTTCCAAAAGGAAGAAAGTGCATCAAGCTAAACAGAACTCACTCTTGGCTGAGGTCAGGAATCTGGAAATGGCACATAAAAAGGCACCAACTACGGAACTATATACACTAGACTTACCGCATCACGGCAAGCCCTAGCGGAACACCATAAACTTTTTACGGAAAAGGTCATCTCCAGAATGAGACACCGTTTCTATGAGCACGGGGACAAGAGTGGCAAGCTACTGGCCCGATTGCTGAAAGCGAGAGTCATTAAAAATCATATACACTGCTTACGGAACAAACAAGGTGATAAAACTTCAACATAGCTCAAGAATTTCAGAAATACTACTCAGAGCTGTATCAAATTGACTCTCCCACAACTGTTGACGGCCTTCCAAGAGCAGAGGCTATAGATGCTTTCCTAGACAAGTTACCTATACCACGATTATCAGACTCGCAGAAATTGCTTATGGAAGCCGATATCACAACGGAGGAAGTCTTTCAGGCGATTAAGACATCTCCAAATGGCAAAAGCCCCGGACCAGACGGCTACCCCGCGGGGTATTAAAAAGAGTGCTCAGACCTGCTTATACCACACCTGACAAGAACCTTTAATGCTCTCCAAAATAACACTCGCTTTCCTCTGACTCCTTGCAAGCTCATATCACTCTTCTTCTGAAAACGAATAAAAATTCAGAAGATCCAGGTAACTACAGACCAATATCACTAATCAATGCAGATGTGAAGATATTAGCGAAGATAGTGGCATCTAGAATACAAACATCCTTAAGTTATCTTATAGGTCTGGATCAAGCCGGCTTTATACCTGGAAGAGAGTCGAGAAATAAATTGATCAACATACTCCACCATGCAAAGCACAAAAAAATCCCTCTCATGCTTCTGTCCACCGATGCTGAAAAAGCATTTGACAGGGTCGAATGGTTTTATATGTTCTCCTGCCTCTCCAGGTTCGGCTTCGGGGACCGCCTGTGCCAGTGGATTAAATCTCTCTAACCGGTAGCTAGGGTTAGAGTGAACGGAGTACTCTCTCAACGCTTACCCATCAAAAACGGCACACGACAAGGGTGCCCCCTCTCACGTACCCTTTTTGCCCTGGCTTTGGAACCCCTGCTCATATCTATTAGATTGAATGCAGATATATCAGGGATTTCCATAAAAGACAAACAATATAAAGTAGCAGCGTACGCCGACGACCTTCTTTTTTTCCTGACAAAACCGCTAACCTCAATCACAAACCTCAACAATCTCTTTGAGATATTTGGCAAGCTTAGCAACTTCAAAATTATTTTCTTAAATCGCAAGCATTAAACGTATCGCTCAGCCAAAACACAATTCAACGACTCTCAAACAACTTCCCATACAGCTGGGCAAACCAGCAGATCACTTACCTAGGAATAACCATTACTAAAGACTATGAAGAATGGACTGATACCAACTGTAAACTGCTATACGCAAACATTCATAAAGATCGACGGAATTGGACCAAACAACCCCTGTCCTGGATAGGTAGAATCAATGTGGTCAAGATGAACATAATGCCACGGCTACTTTACCTATTCCAGGGTGTACCTCTACTATATTCAACCAATTGGCTAAAATCTTTTCAATCTGAAAGCACCAAATTCATCTGGCAGGACCACCCACCACGACTTAAAGCTGCCATCTTACATAAGAAAAATTCGGAAGGAGGTCTTGCCCTCCCGGACTGTGCCAGATACCTAAAAGCAGCAGCACTTGCTCGTATAATTGACTGGTTGCACCACCTAGATAGTAAGGACTGGGTGGAGATTGAGCAACAAGCCACACATCTGATCCACCTGCCATGGTTTGACAAGATCCATCGAAGGATATTACACAATTCCCACCCCCTATTGAAAAGCACGCTAAATACTTGGGACCGGGTTAGTGGCAAAACCCAAATATCGGCATACCCATCTCCGCTCATACCAGTTACAAATAACCCAGCATTTCCATCTGCACTCAAGCCTACCGCCTTCCGAGAATGGCTGGTAGATGGACATCTACAAATTGCCCATATAATGGAACAGGGACAATTAGCAGATTTAAATCTTCTTAGACGGGCCAGGCCGACGGTAAATTTGCAAGATTATCAATACTGCCAGTTTAAGCATTTTTTGGGGTATCTAGGTGGAGCTAACAAATTAGGACAACCCCTTACGCCCTTTGAGACTCTATGCACTAGGGAAACCCCCCTAAACATATAATCTCTTCAATTTATGATATGCTCTCAAGTGAGTGTGAGAGAAAGCAGCTGCCTTTTGTCCAGGCATGGGAGTGGGACCTAGGACTGGACGTCTCAGAAGAACTCATCCAGAAATGGATTCCCAGTCTAATTTACAGCTCTAGATGTTGCAAGATCCAGGAGTTAAATTATAAAATCTTAAGTAGATGGTATTACACCCCAGAAAAATTACATAAGATTTATCCAACCACGAGTAACCCCTGCTGGAGGTGTAAAGCAGATATAGGCACGTTACTACACATATTCTGGGACTGCCCAGCTCTCACAAACTACTGGCAGGTAGTTCTGAAAGCCTGTTCCCAGGTGCTAGGAAGAGATCTATCCTTATCACCAGCCCGCATACTTCTATTTTGGGACACAGAAAATACGGAGGGGATCCCCGATACTACTCTGGAGTATCATCTTCTTAACTCAGCCAAAATCCTAATCCCTAGACTCTGGAAATCCACTATACCACCAACCAGTAAAGAATGGACAGGGAAGGTTAACGAATTAGCAAAATTTGAGGAATTATCTACATTCACAGAAAAACAACACTCTAGCTTTAGGGCTACATGGCTGAGGTGGTATTTATACAGGGACTCTGCGGAATATAGACAACTTCTGAACTCCAAAACTCACATAACACAGATCGTTATTAGGGGTTTCTTCAATCTGTACTCTGAGCATTACTACACGTTGTTAACATGCTATATCCCTTCTACCCGTATAACCTTGAGGGGACTGTAATTCTTGCTGTATTGCCTTTGTGTAATGCTTTGTTTAAAAACGATGCCTGAGTCGTGATGCTTTTTGTTAATTTTGTTGTTTCCCCCCTGCTCACTTTCCCTACTCCCCCTCCTTTTTCCTTCTGTATCCCCCCCCCCCATCATCTCCTTTTTGGAAAACAATAAAAATCATTATACAAAAAAAGAAAAAAGAAAACCCTCAATAACTTTAAAAAATCCATGTCACAAACTAGGGGGTACAGTATCCGTTATAATACATTAGTTCTATTCCCCTGTATAACACAGCATGCAGCCTTCTGCCTTTATATGGTCTCATAATGCCTCAATGCCTTCTAACATCCTTACAATTTACAGTAGGGGGTACAGTATCCTTAATAGTACATGAGTGATAGTCACCTGACTAACTCAGCATGCAGCCTATGTACCTTTATGATTCCCAAACCCCTCAGTGACTTTAAAATGTCCTTATATTTTACAGTAGAGGGTATATTATCCCTTATAATACATGAGTGGTTCTCAGAGTCCCCTGACTAACTCATTCCGCAGCCTTGTGCCTTGAAATGGTAACAGAACCCCTAAGAGATTTCTATAATCCCTAATAATACATGAGTGACACTCAGGGTTTCCTGTACAGCTCAGTCTGTAGCCCTGTGCCTTTATATCAGTGGTCCCCAACCAGTGGCTCGTGAGCAAAATGTGGCTCACCAATCCCTTGGATGTTGCTCCCAGTGTCCTCAATGCAGGTACGAATTTTTGAAATCTTAGCTTGGAAGCAAGTTTAAGTTGCATAAAAACTAGGTGTACTGCCAAATAGAAGCTTCTGTGGGCTAACAGTCCACATAAAGGCTACCAAATAGCCATCCACAGCCCTTATTTTGCACCCCTGGAACAATTTTTATGTATTTGTTACTCGCTGATCCTTCTACATTTGAATGTGGCTCGTGGGTAAAAAAGGTTGAGGACTCCCTCTTTATATGGTCACAGAACCCCTTAGTGAGTTTTAATATCACTACGATTTACAGCAGGTATAGTACAGGTATGGGACCTGTTATCCAGAATGCTGGGGTTTACTAGAAACTCATTTAAACATGAAATAAACCCAATAGACTGGTTTTGCTTCCAATAAGGATTAATTATATCTTAGTTGGGATCAAGTACAAGCTACTGTTTTATTATTATAGAGAAAAAGGAAATCATTTTTTAAAATTTGGATTATTTGGATAAAATGGAGTCTATGGGAGACAGCCATTCTGTAATTTTGAGCTTTCTGGATATCGGGTTTCCGGATAAGGGATCCTATACCTGTATATAAAACATGAGAAATATTCAGAAAAACTTGTATAACTCAGCCTGAAGCATTGTGCCTTTATATAGTCCAATAACCCCTCAGGGACATCTAATATCCTTATCATTTACAGTAGGGGGTACATGCTCTCTCATAATACATGAGTGATCCTCTGAGTTACCTGTATCACTCAGCCAGTTTAAGGGGCAAATTCACTAAGCACCGAACGCTGGCGTAACTTCGCTAGTGTTACTTCGCACCCTTACGCCTGGTGAATTTGCGCAACTGACGTAACTACGCAAATTCACTAACACACGCATTGTTCTGAACGCTACCTTTTACGCTAGACTTCCTTCGCCACCTCAGACCAGGCGAAGCGCAATAGAGTAGATAGGGATTGCTTCAAAAAAAGTTAAAAAAATTTCTAAATCCCAAAAAACGCTGGCGTTTTTTCTTTATTATGGGTGATAGGCTGAAAACGATCAAATTTTTTTTGGGGCTCCCCTCCTTCCCCCCTACATTTCCTAACTTATGGCAATTTAACTATACAGTGGGCACATGTGTAGGGCAAAATAAAAATTTTATTTGCTGTTTTGAAGGTTTCCCAGGCTTGTGTAGTTCTGCTACATATACCTCCATTGTAACTTCAATTTGGCGCCGTATGCCAATTAACCATCGCTAACGTAACTTTGCTTTGCTTGGCGAATGAACGCTAGCGCAACTTCGCAACTTTACGCTACCCGTGAGCGCAACTTCGGATTTTAGTGAATTTGCGGAGCGCTGGAATAAATACGCCTGGCGAAGTGCAGCGAAGCGGACGCCAGCGCAACTACGATTTTTAATGAATGTCCATATAAGAGTTTTACTTTAGTCCCTTTGTAAATTGTATAATGAAGCAATTGAATGCTTAATGAATAAAAAAAACAATCCCTGTTTTGTTTAAAGGGTAAGGCATTTTTAGTAGCTTAAGGCACATAATCTTTCAATGTCCTTTATATATTGATAATGGGTTAAGTGCAGAGGATTTCTTCTATGTGTCTATGTGAATTTTGTGGTCACCTCATTGCACCTCCCCCCCCCATCTTAATGTTTTAAAAATTAGTGGTGAGTACAATTTTCACTTTTTTGTCTATGGGAAACAGCCTTCCGGTCATTCAGAGCTTTCTGGATATCAGGTTTCCAGATAACAGATCCCATACCTGTACCACAATTAAGAAAGTGCTCTGATAAAGACAAATGTATGAAAATTATACTCCTCCTCAGGATGCTCCATTATACCACATATGAAAATCCAGGCATTCCGAAAACTACTCAGACTGACATGTTGGGCTGCCCCTTAACTACTTAAAAATACTGGACACCCTTTCTAAAACTGGGAAGTGGATTAACGCCCCCGCTCTCCATATCCCAGTCTTTGGCAATCCTACTTTCTCTCCTCACCTAGACTTAGACAACTACAAGGGAATTACTGATACAGATATCCCGGACACTTCAATCACAGTCACAATGATTCCTCCCTGTCTGCTAGCCTGTACAGAAAAGGATTCCTTCCAGTTGATACTGCAAAGGCCCTCATCCTTATGAAACGGAGACCGACTAAGAAACTGACCCAATCAACTGGCTGATTATTCAATTATTAAAGGTATTCCAGTGTACTTGGCAAAATTCAGCAGGAACAGCCCCTATGTTTGCTCATAGCCTGTACAAAGAGATCCCATAAAACTATGGCACCATCTCTACCTACTATAGCTGCTATCCCAAAGCCACACTCCCTTCCCAAATGTGTTGCAAGGACCCCAATATTTGCAGAGACCACTGCAGATGCTAGGTGGTAGCTGAAGAGAAGAACATGTAGATGGCTTTTAATCTGACATATGCTCTTCATATAATGTGGAAAGTAATTGAAAAAAAGTCTTTATTTCTGGGGAACAATCTGAAAACAATTGAACTGAAAATCTGGAAGGTAAACAACCCCTTTAAGTATATGGCACCAGCTAAACAAAAACTGTTCACTGGCTCCATATCCATCACCACTGACCCCAATAAGAAACAACACTGACTACTTACCTGGGATTGAAGATAAGGGATACGAAACTGCTTTTGGGCTCCAGAATCTTCAATCGAGGCACCTTCTAGGCATGGAAAAAGACCAGATCCCCATGCTCCTAAAAAACAAAGAAAAGCGGTGAGTTGGGGACAAGTGGAGGTACAGACAGCTGAAACATTACATGACGTCTATATCAATAGGAAATACTGTGTGTAGACCACTAACCAGCTTTGAAACATAAAGCTCTATAAATACACCGACACGGACTCTCTCTAACGTACAAGGTCATGCTGGAACACAAACACCCCAATTTACCGGACTATACTAAGTCTTGGGAAACAGACTTTGACCTCAATCCCTGAGCAAGATTGGCTGGACATATTCCAAATAATCACAAAATGCTCAGTAAGCAATAAATAACAAGAACAATGAGATCCACCATCTCTACCCACTATTAAGGCTAAGGAAGGGACCCCCTACAAGCCAAGGACCCCCGGATCTACCAGACTGAGCAACAGCAGCAGCACTGATTGGAACCATGGCAGATGAATGAATGGACCCAACAGATATGGCAGCGCACTAACTGCACTGACTCAATAGGCCACACATACAAAGCAATGCTCTGTGTACTTAATAGTCTGTGTATGTGCTGCACATCTAATTAGAAATAAATGTCATATAAACCTCACTCATCAACAGGGGACACTTCCCCTTTAAGAGCAGGGGACAGAGGTGACCTCCACCTGGAAATGTGACAGTTGGTTCAGTCCGTTGGTTGGCCCTGTGGTGAGAGGTAAGAGTACTTTCCCTCTGGGAGATTTTTTGCCAAAAAACCTTTATTTTAGTGGAAAAAGAGGAGGGAATTTGGGCAATGTCCCCCACAGACTAGCAGGTGGTGTGCCTCTGCCTGATTTTAGTGAATTTGGATATTTTTCCCCTAAAATGTGCTTGGGAGATGCCTTTAATCTTAGTGCTGGTTGGGGGGACACAGACTTTTTGTGCATTTGGCATTATGCAGGGCTGCCAGCAAATATTCACATTATCTACAGAAGGAAACTTTTGGGGACCCTGTAGCACACCATAAGGAACTAGGGGTGGCAAGCAGAGGCACGTGCCATGGGGACAGTTGGGGGTGATGAGTGGGGGACATACAGCAGGTCCCATAGAAGAGAGGAGACTTTACACCTAGGGTTTGACAGTTGGTTTAGTCCGTTGGTTGGTTAAGTGTATATTCCCTCTAAGAGATATTTTGCCAAATAACCTTTACTATAGTAAAAACAAGAGGGGGAAAAGGTTAGGTGACGCCCCCAAGCAGATGTTGCTCCTCTCCCTGATTTTAGTGAATTTGGAGATTTTTCCCCTAAAATGTGCTTGGGAGAAGCCTTTAATGTTAGTGCTGGTTGGGAGACACAGACTTTGGCAGTTATTTAGGGCTCTCTGCTAATTGACTGTGTGAGGAAACTTCCAGCATTCTAGAGACTGAGGCTCAGTACCTGCTGGAACTGATACAAAGCTCAAACTTTAGGGGAAATACATTTCTGCTTTCCTCTGTATTAAATAGGAAATATTAAGCGCTAAATTCCTTAACTTGCCTTTATATTCTCTTTTCTATACAGATTGCTACAGTGCCTTTCCTGCATTTTTGGACCGCGACTTCGGTGATTCACACCTGCCCATTAACACCTGGGAGTTTTTTTTTGGCTTCTCCATTGTTCATATAATTACATCTTTATCTGAACAGTGTAAGAGAGCCAGGGGTTCCTTAGGGAGACCCCCCTTGGGGTGGCCCGGCCTTGTGCCGCCCCCTATATTTTTTCCCCATCGGAGAATCTTCTTTAAGAGGTAATCTTGCAAATTCAACTGATTCAGCACATGATTTCTTCTTCAGAGAGTCTGTCATCAATTCACTTGGGGGGTCCCACGTGGCTTTGTGTATATGAGCCCATACGGTTACTGTATATTGTATTTATAAGAAGCCAATCCATCAACAGCATTAATAATGGGCTTTAATCATTGACTGGAACAATGTTTCATACAAATGGGAGAATATAGATAAGGAAATAATTAAATGGGTTGTTCACCTTTAATGTATATTTTAGTATATTATAGGATGGCTACTTCTAAGCAACTTTTCCACTGGTCTTCATTAAATGTTTTCGATAGTTTTCTGACTCTTTCCAGCTTTCAAATGGGGGTCACTGACCCCATCAAAAGACAAATGGTCTGTAAGGCTACACATTTATTGTTATTGCTACTTTTCTTCAGCACATGGTTGCTAGAGTAATTTGGACCCTAGCAACCAGATAGCTTTAATTGCAAACTGGAGAGCTGCTGAAGAAAAAGCTCAATAACTCAAAACCCACATATAATAAAAAAGGCAAACCAAGTGAAAATTGTCTTAGGATATCATTCTCTGCATCATACTAAGAGTTCATTTAAAGGGGAACAACTCTTGACTTCATTTTGGCTGATTATGTCTATTTGTCCCTCTAGGTTTCAACGATGGACAAGAAGCAGAGAAATCCATCTCTTCTGGTAATGCCTCAGTGTAAAACAATCCTCTCTCATCTGAACTGGTGTTTCCCTTTCACTCTTCTATATAAGCTCTCCTTAAGCAGCTGTCTGTCTGCTTCCTTTTATATATATATATATATATATATATATATATATATATATATATATATATATATATATATATATATATATATATATTGCACTCTTAACAATCCACAGCTGCCTGGGTGCTCGTGAACACATTAGTATGCAGTGAACAAACAAGCCACACTCCAAGGACTTTATTTTGAAAAATAAAGGTGAAGTTTTATTCTCAACGTTTCGGCTCCTGAAGACGGCCCCAGTTAAGGAGCCAAAACGTTGAAATAAAACTTCACCTTTATTTTTCAAAATTAAGTCCTTGGAGTGCGGCTTGTTTGTTCACTATATATATATATATATATATATATATATATATATATATATATATATATATATATATATATATATATATATATATGTATATATATAGATACGTGTTGGAGCTGCCAAACAATGTGACTCAGGTAGAACTGAAATCCAGGGAATCCAATCACTACGTTTATTAAATTTTCAAAATAAAATGCCCTTATTCCTGGCATGTTTGCCCCATAAAAACCCAAACCCCTTTCTGTCTCTATTCTCCTCAGAGCCAGAGCCACTTAGTATTCTGTCCCTAATGCTTTTTCTTTTTACTTATAGACGCTGTACTCCGTCCTGAAGGACTTCAGGGGGGAACATACGGACTTTGAGGCCCTCGCTTCTTATTATGGTAAAATCCTATATTATTTATCAGTTCCTAAGGTTGTGCCATTGTTTTATTATTTGTGAATTCCTTTCCCCCTTTAGCTCCGTATTTAACTGAATTGTGTTTTTCCCGCAGAACATCACTACCGGGTCGAATTCGGCGAGAACATCGTCCTGTAAGTAAAACATAAATGGACTTGTTACATGTTGGGAATCATTTGCTATTGCCCCAGGGGTAACTGCAAGGGCAATACGGCTGGAAAATGTTTTATTAACATTCAGTGATATCTTTCTTTTTCAGAAAGCACTTCCTTCTTACATGCGACGTGGACCCGAGGATGAGGGCCAAAGAGAACATCATGCATTACTGGAAAATGCTCAACTCTCTGGTATGTAATGCAGAATAGATGTTTAGATGAATAGGGAACAAATGATATTAGATTGCCAGCTCTTATCTCACGCTGCTTCTTTCTTTATGTTACAGGAAGTGATCAAGAGGGAATATGCCGCCCTCAGGAAATCTGCCAAGCTGCCTCCTGTAAGTGTCACTAGTATAATATTATAGGAGAGGTTATTATTCACTGTGTGTCTCTATAATAATCTAGAACATTATCATTCATTGTATCTCCTGCTCCCCTGGGGGCATCTAAAGTCTCCCATCCAAGTGCCATTTTCACCAGAAACAAAAATGGTTTTATTACAAGTGTTCACATGGCCACAATAATGGCATTGGTACAAAGAAGCGCTTAACTTTGTTTTTTTCTTCCACAGGATCATCCAACTCGAGTGCGAAACCGGAGGAAGCAGCTTGAGTATTTGCGGCTGGAGAATGTAAGTTCCCCTGGGATCACTGTCCCTGATGCTTTTCTTGGGTGTTTAACCGCTAGATAATGAACTTTGATTGGTCTATTGCAATCTGGACAACGGCACAAGGGGTAATTTGGTTTTTTTTCTCCCTATGATGAGAAAAGGCTGATGCTCAATTATAATTTCACAACATCAGCTGCCGGCAGGGAATCCCACACCCTGACTGCCCTCAGCATATAAAGGTACTATTAGCAGCACATATACAGGCATAATCCTAATTGTCTCCTTTCTTTCCCCTTTGCTCCTATCCTTGTGCCTGCCCTGCGCTCACAGACTATCAACCAACATCTGACCCAGCTTCACCATGAGTTCCTGAGGGAGCTGAAGCTACAGAAAGCAGCTAGGTATGTATTTTGCAATTAACACTTTCAATTACACTTACTGGCACATAACGTATTCAAAAAAACTAGATGTTTTCTCGTACCTCTTGGTGCTTTTGGCCATACTGATAGCACAGAAACTTGTTAAACTTTTTTAGGTCCCTACAACCATATCATGTATCTCAGCATGTATCACTGGGTGAAGTCTAGCATGGAACTTACTCAGCTCAGTAACTGCCCAATGTGTTACAGTAGGGACAGGTGTGTAGCAGGTATAATGATATTTCTTAGGTACAAGGCTATCTGGCTATTTTAATCATCCAGTGATCAGAATTGTAGTTGCAATACTTTGGAAACAAATTACAATAATGACCCATTTTTTTCATTTTCTTCCCTTTAAACCTAGTAGCAAAAAAGCACACAGTCCTGCAGCTGAAGAAGAGGAGGATGGAGCCCCCGCAGCAGCAGATGAGGAAGCCCTTCATACAGAAGACAAGGAAGAGGAAGGAGCTCCCGCTGAAGACCCTGCAGTGGAGAAGATGATGGAGGAGCAAGCTCCTGCAGAGGAAGAAAAGGAAGAAGAAGCTCCTGGAGCAGCAGAAGAGGAAGCTCTTGCCTCTCAGGAGAAAGAGAAAGGAGCTGAAGATAATGATGAAGCTCCAACAAATGAAGAAACAGCTCCTCCCGCTGAAGAACAGCAAGTCCCTGAAGAGGAGGAGAAAGAAGAGGGAGCAGAAGTAGGAGGTTCTGCAGAAGAACATCAAGTCCCTGGAATGGAGGAGAAGACGACGGAGGAGCAATCTCCTGCAGTGGAGGAGAAAGAGGAGGGAGCTGATGGTGAAGAAGAGATCATCAAAGATCCTCTGGTGGAGGAGAGGCCGACCCTCCGAAAACAGTTCAGGAAGGCCATCATGAAGAGGCTCCGGAGAGTTTGGGTAATGTATCAATTTACTGACAATTACCCATTATCTAGAGATGCCTCATGTTGTCCAATGCAGCTCCACTTTACTTCCTGCTGTTCTGAGCATTTTCAATCAGAACAATAAAAGGAAATCATACACTGTCTGTTGATGCCGTAGGCTGATTACTTTGAGGGCACCCCATAGACCAATGTTTGGCTGCCTTTAGGTTGTAAGAGGGTGCTGACAGAGATAAGTCTGCAGATAAAGTGTCGATTCTATAGTAGGCCAATAACAGGGGAGGTAGGTAACGCTTATAGGGCTGCTGGACATCTGGCTTAGATATCCACCTATGGAAATGGGTTGCTACTGGGTAATGGACTGGCGCCAGGTGATCAAAGCGTATAAAAGATTAAATGGCGCAGGCTCAGACTGAGATTCATAATAAGCCAAGGCATTCCATGTGTAGAGAGACCCAAACAGTCCCCACAGGCCCAACGAATAGTGCGTTCTTAAAGCAAGACCTATAGCCTTTAATATCATAAGGAAACAAGTATGTCTTTATTCTTATGTCAACACTTTCTATATCTTTTCTTTTCAGCATTCCACCCAAAGACTCGCCGCCTGCTGCTGCTGCTGCTGCCGCCGACCCAACACCATGGCCTAAATCCTAAATGATCCAGGGTGTAAAACCGACTGCCGTTTCTAGGAGTCAGGAAGGAATTTTTACCTACAGTGCAGATTGGTTCCCATAGTACTCTAGGGTTTTTCGCCTTCCTCTGGATCATTGGTCGTTAGGGATGCCCAAATATAAATTAGCTGTTAATTTTAATAAATCCTGTGCTCTCCGACAGGTTTCCCCATAAAAAAGTCTCTGTTTTTCTTTAATCCCTATGGTGAATATTGAGGAAAGGGGCTCCTGTGCCTCATTCTACCGGTTGGGTGACAGGGCAATTAATACTGCTGGGAGCTGCTCAAAATGGCAGCGTAAGGGTAAAACTGGGTTGTGGTGCTGATACAGAGGTTTATTTGAAGAAGGGAATGGGTTAATATCTCTGCAGGGTTATTTGCTTAATATGTACATTGATGGGGATGAAAGACATAAGGACACATATTGATCTCAAATGATTGCAAGGAACTACAAAATTGGTTTACTCCATAGGCCACAATGTAAGCATTTCCATTCAAGTCCATTGCCCTCTTAATATTGGAATTCCATCCACTTCCCACCAGCCTATTTATACTATACCAGACATTTAGTATATGAAGGTGCTTGATATTGGGGAATGCCTGTGCTGGATTTGTTTTTTGGTTACCACTCTCTCCAGGTTATGAGACATCCTTTTGGGGTGGGGGATTCCTGCTAAAGTGATGGAGGAATATTATATTTCTTCCTGCCCCCACAATGACACACTCCATTGTTTGCTAGGCGAGGAAGCCCTTTGAGGGGTAATAAGGAAGGTAGGGGCAAGTTGGGCCAATCCTGCACATGAACCTGGAACAGTAACTTTTAGTCAAGGTAGACTCTTTAAACAGTTACCTAACTCAACCTAAATCAAATTTATTAGTAGAACTTCCCTGCATTTCTGATTTCGGTAAATATGAGGCAGTAGGTTAAATACTTTGGTCAAACACTCGCCGGTCCGAATAAAGGCAATGGTAAACGAGGAAATGTATTGCCTATGGAAAATCTGTGCTACTGTCAGGTGACAATTCTCATGAAAATACCTTCCCCTCATTTAAATCTTAAAAAAACATTGGTGGCCTAGGGCCTTAAGAGTTAAAAACATTGGTGGCCCGGGGCCCTAAGAGTTAAAAACATTGGTGGCATGTGGCCCTAAGAGCTGAAAACATTGGTGGCCTAGCGCCCTAAGAGTTAAAAACATTGGTGACCCGGGGTCATAAGAGTTAAAATATTGGTGGCCCGGGGCCCTAAGAGTTAAAAACATTGGTGGCATGTGGCCCTAAGAGCTGAAAACATTGGTGGCCTAGCGCCCTAAGAGTTAAAACATTGGTGACCCGGGGTCATAAGAGTTAAAACATTGGTGACCCGGGGTCATAAGAGTTAAAACATTGGTTGCAAGGGGCCCTAAGAGGTAAAAACTTTGATAGCTTGGGACCATAAGAGTTGAAGACATTGGTCGCCTGGGGCCCTAAGAGGTAAAAACATTGGTGGCAATGGGGCCCCAAGAGTTAAAAACATTGGTGGCAAGGGGCCCTAAGAGTTCAAAACATTGGCGGCAAGGGGCCCCAAGAGTTAAAAACAATGGTGACAAAGGGGCCCTAAAAATTAAAAACATTGGTGACCTGGGGCATAAAGAGCTAAAACAATTGTGGCAAGGGGCCCTACTACAAATATCCTTATCATCTACAGTGGGGGTACAATATCCCTTATAATACACAATACTCAGAGTTCCCTGTATAACTCAGCCTGTAGCCGTGTGCATTTATATGTGATGTCTATAGCCTTATAATTTACAATGGGAGTTTATTATCCCCTATAATACTTCTGTACCAGTCCCCAGTGTAACTCAACCTGCAGTCTTGTGCATTTATATTGTCACAGAACCCCTCAATGACTTCAAATCTGCTTATTATTTAATGTAGGGGGTACATTATCCCTTATAATACATGACGAATGCTCCGAGTTCCCTGTATTAGTCAGCTTGCAACCTTGTGCCTTTATATGGTCAAAGAACCCCTCAGTGACTTCTAATGTCCATATCAATTACAGTATAGGGCACAGAATCTGTTATAATACGATTCGTAAAGAAATGAGGAGAGCACTCTGCAAGCAATTAATGCTGTGGTTATCTTTTTATTACTTGACTACTTGTACAAGTAGTCAAGTAATAAAAAGATAACCACAGCATTAATTGCTTGCAGAGTGCTCTCCTCATTTCTTTACGAATCGAGTTACAGATATCAGGATACCGGTGACCTGATCGAGGACCCTTTTCCTGAACCAAGCGGGCAGAGCGTTTTTGGGATATTATACTTTCTGAATCTGTTATAATACATAAGGGATAGTTCCCTGTATAACTCAGCCTGCAGCCTTGTGCCTTTAAATTGTCAAATAACCCCTAAGTGACTTCTAATATCCTTATGAATGACAGTATAGGGTGCACAGTCTCTGTTATAATACATAATACATGAGTTATACAGTGATAGTTCCCTGTATAACTCACCGCAGCCGTGTGCCTTTATATGGATTCTAAAATCCTTATAATTTACAGTAGGGGTACATTATGCATTATAATACACAAAATATACTTCATTGTTCCCTGTATAACTCAGCCTGTATCCTTGTTCCTTTATATGGTCCCAGAAATGTTTCACCGTCCCTCTCTACTATAGCACCTCATCTATTCAATGTGGCAAAACTGCTGATCCCCACATGATAGAAATCACTGCAGCCCCCAATAATCCAGGACTGGATAAACAAAATGAGTGAATTATACCATTCTGACGAAATCTCAGCTACAGCCCCTGAATATGTCACTAAATTTACAGCTAAATGGATATACTGGACCCTCTATAAAGGGGTTGTTCACCTTCCAAACACTTTTTTCAATTCAGTTGTTTTCAGATTGAAAACTTTTTTCAATTACTTTCCATTATTTATTTTTTACGGTTGAATGTTGAAAGTTGAATGTTCCTGTCTCTGGTGTTTGATTCTAGCAGCTCAGTAAATCAGGTGCAGACTCTGAACTGTTACAATTTTGCAACATTAAGTTGATACATTTCTCAGCCGCATCTCTGGAGTATTAGCAACTATTGTATCAATTCTAACAGCTGCCTGTAATGAAACCCAGAGATTCTGCTCAGCAGGGACAAAGATAAGAAATGTATCAACTAAATGTATCCATTTAGAACAGTTTACAGGGTCAGCGACCCCCAGGGCTGCTTCAGAATGTGAAAAATGACACTTTACACTTCAATATTAGAAAAACTGTGACACATAGAAAATAGAAAGTCATTGGAAAAAGTCATTATCTCTGGTGATCTATCGGAAAACAACTAGTTGTTTGAAGGTGAACCACCCCTTTAAAGGGAGGCTGGGTTGTGCGCTGGGCCCTCGGAAGTGCCAATTTAAAAAAAGCACCCAAATTGCCTACCTCTACAGCCACTCTGAAGATAATCCTCCCAGCCGCTCCTAAATGAATCGTTCTAGACACTTTGCAGATAATCCTCCCAGCCGCTATGAAGATAATCCACACAACCGCTCTAGAAATAATCCTCCCATCTGCACTGCGGATAATTCACTCAATCCATATGAAGATCATCCGCTCAATCACAACAAAGAAAATCATCCCATCCAACCTGAAGATAATCCTCCCAGAAGCTTTGAAGTTAATCCTCTCAGTTTCCTCTCAATCGCTCTGAAGATCCCATCTGCACTGCGGATAATTCACTCAGTCCATATGAAATATTCCTCTCAGTCCCAATGGAAGAAAATCCTCCCATCCGACCTGAATAATAATCCTCCCATCCGACCTGAAGATAATCCAACTCTCAGAAGATAATCAAGCCACTCTGAAAACAATCCTCACAGCCGCTCTGAGATAATCCAGCTGCTCTGAAATAATCCTCCCAGCCGTTCTGAACATAATCCACCAAGCCGATCTGAAGATAATACTCCCAGCCGCTCCAAAGATAATACTCCCAACCCTCTGCAAATAATCACACAAAATGAGGTCTCAAAAGTAATTGCTTTATTGGGCCAAATTCCAAATTGCTTTCTTAAAGAACAAAAAATCAAAATGATATCCTGATTTAAATCCAGCTTAGCATCCAGGCAATCCTAGCTCACCAACTGGTAAAAATCTCCAGTACCAGGTATGTACCTGTATCCAGAATGCTCAGGGTTTTCTGGTAAACTTTCCGTAATTTGGATCTCATATACATTTAGTCTACATAGAAATTTCATTTAAACAATCATACCCAATAGGCTTATTTTGGATCAAGTACAATGTACTGTTTGATTATTACAGAGAAAAAGAAAAACGTTTTTAAATTTTGGATATTTGAATAAAATGGAAGTCTATGGGAGAAAAGCCTTTCTTGACATTGAGTAGCTTATCTGGATGTACAGGTTTCCAGATAACCCGATCCATACCTGTAAAACAAATAAGCACGTGATCCTAGAACTACCTACAAATATACAACATGAAAAAAAAGCTCTTCTTGTAGATTTTACCAACCAACACATCACACTAAAAACCTAAAAAATGGGCTTCTGCTAAAAATAACTCACAATATCAATCCCCACCAATAAAATCTCCCACAGCCAATGGCTGGACTAATATACAACATGTCATACCAGAGCAAAGCCATAATATTACCAATGATCGGCGTGTCCCCCGGCAAACGTCTTCCTCTGTCTTCCTGATCTCTCTTCTACTCCCTTAATTGCTATATCCTTCTCTTTTCTTCTGCTTCATTATTTGGCATATTCCTCGAAAAATGACAAATTAATGTAAAATATCCATTAAAAAACCTATATTATGGGTTTTTTTTGACAACTATAAAACTTTTTCAAATCTGCCGTCATTTTTGGTAACAATTCTAATTTCTATAACAAGTTCTAGACT
>NC_054384.1:63930416-64086719 GCF_017654675.1 Xenopus laevis
AGAGTAAGCTAGGGGCTGACTGGCATGGTCTAGCACCAGGAATAAGCAAAACCCCATGATGGAGGCTAATTGCATGGGTCAAAGGTCATGGATCAGAGGGAACTCCGTCAAAGCAGATTGGTGCCAAAAAGCCTCTAAGGCAGACAAGTGATAACCATTGTGGTGGTCAAATTGTAGGGGTCAATAGGTAACGGGTGCAGGGAAGCACTCCGCCAAAGCAGATGGCTGCAAGAGCCAGATAGGGCCAGGATGAGCAATACCGGCATGATAAGGTCAACTGTCATTACGTCAAAGGCATGTGTAAAATGGCATTGGGTCAGAGGGGACTCTGACAAGCAGATGGCTGCAAGAGCCACCACTAGCAGGCAGGGACAACCAATTAATGGTGCGTCAAAGGTCATGGGTCAAAGGTCATGGGTCAAAAAGTGTACTCACCAAAGCAGATAAGTAAATCCAGGGCGTCAAACGGGGCATGGGTTAAAAGGTAATCAATCAAAGCAAGGGCTGGAAAGATCCATCAGGCAGATAATCGGTCCACACGATGGTGGTCAAAGTTCATGTATCAAAGATGATGTTTAATACATGGGGTCAAAGGTCACTCCACCAAATGCAGATGGCTGCAAAAAGCCCAAGTAGACAACGACCACTATGATGGTAGTCAATCGTCAGGGGTCAAAGTCATTGATCAGACGGCACTCCACCAAAAGAACATGGCTGCAATAGTCCCCAAGGCAGATTCAGCGAACCCAAATGATGGAGTCAAATAGGTCATGGGTCATAAGGTCATTGAGTCAAATGTCACTGTGTTCAAATGTCTTGGGTCAGAGGGCCACTGTTCATGGGTCACAAGATCATGATCAATAATGGCATGGCGTCAAAGGTAACTCCCTCAAAGCAAGATGCAGCAAGAGCCACCAAGGCAGACGTAATGACAACCACTGTGGAGGACAAAGCTCATGGGCAGAGGAGACTGTCAAAAGCAGGATGGCCTGCAAGAGCCACCAAAGGCAGACAAGTGACAAACCATTATGGTGGTCAAACATTCAGGGGTCAAAGCACATAGGGTCAAAAGGCCATGGGTCAAATCGGTATATTTGTCAATTATGGCATGGGTCGATGAACTCCGATCAAAGCAGATGGTGCAATGAGCCACCAAGGCAGATAAGTGACTTTACAAACTATGGTAGTCAAATGTCAGGATCAAAGGTTAAGTGTCAAATTGGCAATGGTAGAGGAACTCGATCACTGTCCTCTACAGAGACATCCATAAAACTATTGCAGCATATGTAGTCCCCTGTAACTAAGCACAAATCACAGGATACATAGTTCCCTAATTTGCCTCATAACACTACAGAGTGATCCCAAAAACTATGCAGATATGCAGTCCCGTACTAAGCACAATTCAGCAGAAACAATCCCCTAAATTAGCTTAATATACTGTACAGAGAGATCCCATTCAACTATAAGTATTCCTTGAACTAAGTACAAGCAGCAGGAACAGTCCCCTACTTTTGCTCTATACCTGCACAGAGGAGATCCCATAAACTTTGAAGCATTAGGAATCCTCTGAATAAAGCACAATTCGGCTAGAAACAGTCCCTAACTTTGCTTCATAGCCTGTTACAGAGAGAGATCCCATATAAACTAGTTGAAGCAAAGGAATTCCTTGTACTAAGAACAATCAGCAGGAAAAAGCAACTGACGTTGGATTAAATCTTGTATAGAAAGATCCCATTAAAATGAGGCAGCATAGTATTCCCCCTTTACTAAGCATTTAATTCAGCAGGGAAACATATCTAAGTTTGCGCATGAGCCTTTTACAGCAGAGATGCTCAAAAATTATGGCAGGCATAGGAAGCACCTTGTACTAAGCACAATTCAGCAGGAACAGTCCGTAAGTTTACTCTCAGCCGTACAGAGACATCCCATAAACAATGGCCAGCATAGCTAATCCGTTGTACTAAGCACCAATTCAGCAGGAACGGTCCCAAAGTTTTGTTCATAGATTATTGGTGTTGCGAATTGAACTCATGGCTTCAGGACTTCAACTTTGCCTCCTTCGTTGAACTTCAGGTCTTTTCGCTGCTTCAGGAATCCTATTTGGCTATTCGTGGCTTTGCGTCTTTTCGCTCATAACTTTTCGCACTTCGCATTTCGGGGCTGTTCGCGACTTCGGGATGCAGGCGCGCACGGGCTTCGGCACATTGCGCAAGGGGGGCCCGGCTCTTCGAAAAGTTCAGCACTGCCGGCCCCCCTTCAGGCTCGGGGCCCAGCCACAGCATATGTATTCCCTTGCTACTAAGCACAGTTAGCTGGAACAGTCCGTAGTATGCTCAAAGCCGGTACAGAGAGAATCCCCTGTATAAACTCAACCTGCAGCCTTGTGCCTTTATATGGTGGACAGAACCCTCAGTGACAGCTTTAATCATTCTATATCATTTACCGGTAGGGGACACAATTACATATAATACCTGTGTAATACTCGGGGGTCCAATGTATAACTTAGTCTGCAGCCTTGTGCCTTTAACATGCGTCACAGAGCCATCAGTGGAACATCTAACAACTTGTCATTTAAAGAAGGGGTGCATGATTCCCTTATAAGCAATGAGTGCACAGTCCCCTGTGTAACTTCAGCCTGCAGGCCTTTATATGGTTATAGAACCCCCAAGCCCAGTGCCCAAAGCCCACCCCAGATTCAGCCAAAGCCCACACCACAGTAAAAAGCCCACATAGACATCAGTGCTAAAACTACACCCCCACACATTAATTATAAAAAGCCTATGGGTGGTTTAAAACAAAAAAACATTGGTGCCAGGGTCCCATATACAAGTTTTTAAAAAATCATGGTGGTCAGGGCCCCCATAAGATAAAAAATATATTGGTGCAAGGGCCCCCCAAAACATTTTTTTTTTGGTTTGTTTTTTCAAAAAGAAAATTGGGTGGTGGAAGGACCCCCCTACAAGTTAAAAAAATCATTGGTGGCCAGGCCCTCCCGCTATTAGTTAAAAAAAAAAAAAAACCCTTCACCTGTTCCCCAAAAATGTTTTAAAAACATTTGAGTGGCCATGCCCCCTCTTAAAAAGTTTAAAAAAACATTGGTGGTCAGGGGCTATTATTAAGTATTAACATAATACAGGAGTTTAATGAAATATAAAAAACACAACGTTCAGTGGACCTTACTCCTTACCTGGCGCTGTGGGTCCTTTCGAGGCTTCAGGACTTCAAACTTCGGCGTCTTTTTGTGACGGCAGCGTCTGTTTCGCAGCTTTGAAGACCCCCCACATGTCTGTCAATTTCAAAACGTACTGAAAAATCAACACATTTACAGCATTAATTTGTGCGGCAAACGAATAGAAAAAATGTACATTCACCCAAAAAAAAATATATTTCAGAAAATAGACATTCCCCTGAAGCCAAATTGGTTGTGCATGTCTTTCTACTCTTGAAGCCACCAATTCACAGTCACAATGATTCCTCCCGGTCTGCTAGCCTGTACAGAAAAAGGATTCCTTCCAGTTGATACTGCAAAGCCCTACATTCCTAAGGAAACGGAGGACAGACTTGATACCATTCTAAGAAACTGACCCAATTCAACTGGGCTGATTATTCCAATTATTTAAAAAGGTATTCCAGTGTACTTTGGCAAAATTCAGCAGGAACAGCCCTATGTTTGGCTCAATAAGCCTGTACAGGATGAGATCCCATAAAAACTATGGCCACCATCTTCACCTACTAAGCTTGCTATCCCAAAGCCACACTCCCTTCCCAAATGTGTGCAAGGACCCAATATTTGCAGAGACCACTGCAGATGCCTAGGTGTAGCTGAAGAGAAGAAACATGTAGATGCCTTTAATCTGACATATTTTGTTCATATAATGTGGAAGCCAATTGCAAAAAGTTTTTATTTCTGCAAGGAACAAATCAGAAAACAATTGAACTGAAAATTTGGAAGGGTAAACAACCCCTTTACAGTATATGGCACCAGCTGAAACAAAAACTGTTCACTGCGCTCCATATTCCATCACCACTGACCCCAATAAGGAAACAACACTGACTACTTACCTGGGATTGAAACTAAAGGGATACAAAAACTGCTTTTGCGGCTCCAGAATCTTCAATCGAGGCACCTTCTTAGCATGGGAAATAGACCAGACCCCATGCTCCTAAAAAACAAAGAAAAGCGGTGAGTTGGGGACAAGTGGAGGTACAGACAGCTGAAACATTACATGACGTCTATATCAATAGGAAATACTGTGTGTAGACCACTAACCAGCTTTGAAACATATAGCTCTATAAATACACCGACACGGACTCTCTCTAACGTACGAAGGTCATGCTGGAACACAAAACACCCCAACTTAACCGGACTATACTAAGTCTTCGGAAACAGACTTAAACCTCAATCCCTGAGCAAGATTGGCTGGACATATTCCAAATAATCACAAAATGCTCAGTAAGCAATAAATAAAAAGAACAATGAGATCCACCATCTCTACCCACTATTAAGGCTAAGGAAGGGACCCCCTACAAGCCAAGGACCCCCCGGTTCTACCAGACTGAGCAACACGCACTGATTGGAACCATGGCTGATGAATGAATGGACCCAACAGATATGGCAGCGCAGTAACTTGCACTGACTCAATAGGCCACACATACAAAGCAATGCTCTGTTGTACTTAATAGTCTGTGTATGTGCTGCACATCTAATTAGAAATAAATGTCATATAATCCTCACTCATCAACAGGGGACACTTCCCCTTTAAGAGCAGGGGACAGAGGTGACTTCCACCTGGAAATGTGACAGTTGGTTCAGTCCGTTGGTTGGCCCTGTGGTGAGAGGTAAGAGTACTTTCCCTCTGGGAGATTTTTTGCCAAAAACCTTTATTTTAGTGGAAAAAGAGGAGGGAATTTGGGCAATGTCCCACAGAGATGAGCAGGTGTTGTGCCTCTCCCTGATTTTAGTGAATTTGGTTATTTTTCCCCTAAAATGTGCTTGGGAGATGCCTTTAATTCTTAGTGCTGGGTTGGGAGACACAGACTTTTTGTGGATTTGGCAGTTATGCAGGGCTGCCAGCAAATATTCACATTATCTACAGAAGGAAAGTTTTGGGGACCCTGTAGCACACCATAAGATACTTAATGTATGTTCCCAGTACTGACAGGCTCCTTAGAGATTTGTCCCTTTGCCCCCTGGGTATGTGCCCTGTTCTTATGTACCAACATTGTAGCTAAATACATGTTCCCTTTATCCAAGTCTGGAACTAGGGGTGGGAAGCAGAGGCACGTGCCATGGGGACAGTTGGGGGGTGATGAGTGGGGGACATACAGCAGGTCCCATCGAAGAGAGGAGACTTATACCTAGGGTTTGGACAGTTGGTTTAGTCCGTTGGTTAAGTGTAATATTCCCTCTGAGAGATATTTTGCCACATAACCTTTACTATAGGTAAAACAAGAGGGGAAAAGGTTGGGTGACGCCCCTCAGACTAGAGATGTTGCTCCTCTCCCTGATTTTAGTGAATTTGGAGATTTTTCCCCTAAAATGTGCTTGGGAGAAGCCTTTAATGTTAGTGCTGGTTGGGAGACACAGACTTTGGCAGTTATTTAAGGCTCTCTGGCTAATTGACTGTGTGAGGAAACTTCCAGCATTCTAGAGACCGAGGCTCAGTAACCTGCTGGAACTGATACAAAGCTCAAAGGTTTAGGGGAAAATACATTTCTGCTTTCCTCTGTATTAAATAGGAAATATTAAGCGCTAAATTCCTTAACTTGCCTTTATATTCTCTTTTCTATACAGATTGCTACAGTGCCTTTCCTGCATTTTTGGACCGCAACTTCGGTGATTCACACCTATCCATTAACACCTGGGAGTTTTTTTTGGCTTCTCCATTGTTCATATAATTACATCTTTATCTGAAACAGTGTAAGAGAGCCAGGGGTTCCTTAGGGGAGACCCCCCTTGGGGTGGCCCGGCCTTGTGCCGCCCCCTATTTTTTTCCCCATCGGAGAATCTTCATTAACAGGTAATCTTGCAAATTCAACTGATTCAGCACATGATTTCTTCTTCAGAGAGTCTGTCATCAATTCACTTGGGGGGTCCCACGTGGCTTTGTGCATATGAGCCCATACGGTTACTGTATATTGTATTTATAAGAAGCCAATCCAACAACAGCATTAATAATGGCTTTAAATCATTGACTGGAACAATGTTTCATACAAATGGGAGAATATAGATAAGGAAATAATTAAATGGGTGGTTCACCTTTAATGTATATTTTAGTATATAACAGGATGGCTACTTCTAAGCAACTTTTCCATTAGTCTTCATTAAATGTTTGATAGTTTCTGACTCTTTCCAGCTTTCAAATGGGGGTCACTGACCCCATCAAAAAACAAATGGTCTGTAAGGCTACACATTTATTGTTATTGCTACTTTTCTTCAAATCAGCACATGGTTGCTAGAGTAATTTGGACCTTAGCAACCAGATGGTTTTAATTGCAAACTGGAGAGCTGGCTGATTATGTCTATTTGACCCTCTAGGTTTCAACGATGGACAAGAAGCAGAGAAATCCATCTCTTCTGGTAATGCCTCAGTGTAAAACAATCCTCTCTCATCTGAACTGGTGTTTCCCTTTCACTCTTCTATATCAGCTCTCCTTAAACAGCTGTCTGTCTGTCTGTCTGTATATATATATATATATATATATATATATATATATCACGCTTAACATTCCACTGTTGGTCACACATTAGTATGCAGTGAACAAACAAGCCACACTCCAAGGTCTCCTGAAGACGGCCCCAGTTAAGGAGCCAAAACGTTGAAATAAAACTTCACCTTTATTTTTCAAAATGAAGTCCTTGGAGTGCGGCTTGTTTGTTCACTGTGGAGAGAGAGAGAGAGAGAGAGAGCAGAGAGAGAGAGAGAGAGCAGAGAGAGAGCAGAGAGAGAGAGAGAGAGCAGAGAGAGAGAGAGAGAGAGAGCAGAGAGAGAGCAGAGAGAGAGAGAGAGAGCAGAGAGAGAGAGAGGAGAGAGAGAGAGAGAGAGAGGAGAGAGAGAGAGAGAGAGAGAGAGAGAGAGAGAGAGAGAGAGAGAGAGAGAGAGAGAGAGAGAGAGATATACACATAGATATATATATATATATACACATATATATAGATATATACACACACACACACATAAGAATAAAATGCCCTTATTCCTGGTATGTTTGCCCCATAAAAACCCAAACCCCTTTCTGTCTCTATTCTCCTCAGAGCCAGAGCCACTTAGTATTCTGTCCCTAATGCTTTTTCTTTTTACTTCCAGACGCTGTACTCCGTCCTGAAGGACTTTGAGGCCCTCGCTTCTTATTATGGTAAAATCCTATATTATTTATCAGTTCCTAAGGTTGTGCCATTGTTTTATTATTTGTGAATTCCTTTCCCCATATAGCTCAGTATTTAACTGAATTGTGTTTTTCCCGCAGAACATCACTACCGGGTCGAATTCGGCGAAAACATCGTCCTGTAAGTAAAACATAAATGGACTTGTTACATGTTGGGAATCATTTGCTATTGCCCCAGGGGTAACTGCAAGGGCAATACAGCTGGTGTTTTATTAACATTCAGTGATATCTTTCTTTTTCAGAAAGCACTTCCTTCTAACATGCGATGTGGACCCGAGGATGCGGGCCAAAGAGAACATTATGCATTACTGGAAAATGCTCCACTCGCTGGTATGTAATGCAGAATAGATGTTTAGATGAATAGGGAACAAATGATATTAGATTGCCAGCTCTTATCTCACGCTGCTTCTTTCTTTATGTTACAGGAAGTGATCAAGAGGGAATATGCCGCCCTCAGGAAATCTGCCAAGCTGCCTCCTGTAAGTGTCACTAGTATAATTATTATTATAGGAGAGGTTATTATTCACTGTGTGTCTCTATAATAATCTAGAACATTATTATTCATTGTATCTCCTGCTCCCCTGGGGGCATCTAAAGTCACCCATCCAAGTGACATTTTCACCAGAAACAAAAATGGTTTTATCACAAGCGTTCACATGGCCACAATAATGGCATTGGTACAAAGAAGCGCTTAACATTGACTCTCTTCTTCCACAGGATCATCCAACTCGAGTGCGAAACCGGAGGAAGCAGCTTGAGTATTTGCGGCTGGAGAATGTAAGTTCACCTGGGATCACTGTCCCTGATGCTTTTCTTGCGTGTTTAACCGCTAGATAATGAACTTTGATTGGTCTATTGCAATCGGGACAACGGCACAAGGGGTAATTTGGGTTTTTTTTCTCCCGATGAGAAAAGGCTGATGCTCAAAATTACAATATCACAACATCAGCTGCCGGCAGGGAATCCCACACCCTCACTGCCCTCAGCATATAAAGGTACTATTAGCAGCACATATACAGGCATAATCCTAATTGTCTCCTTTCTTTCCCCTTTGCTCCTATCCTTGTGCCTCCCCTGCGCTCACAGACTATCAACCAACATCTGACGCAGCTTCACCATGAGTTCTTGAGGGAGCTGAAGCTAAAGAAAGCGGCTGGGTATGTATTTTGCAATTAACACTTTCAATTACACTTACTGGCACATAACATATTCAAAAAATATAGATGTTTTCTCGTACCTACGGGTGCTTTTGGCCATAATGATAGCACAGAGACTTGAACTTTTTTAGGTCCCTACAACCATAGCATGTATCTCAGCATGTATCACTGGGGGAAGTCTAGCATGGAACTTACTCAGCTCAGTAACTGCCCAATGTGTTACAGTAGGGACAGGTGTGTAGCAGGTATAATGATATTTCTTAGGTACAAGGCTATTTTAATCCTCCAGTCATCAGAATTGTAGTTGCAATACTTTGAAAACAAATTACAACAATGACCCATTTTTTTACATTTTCTTCCCTTCAAACCTAGTAAAAAACAAGCACACAGTCCTGCAGATGAAGAAGAGGAGGATGGAGCCCCTGCAGCAGCAGAAGAGGAAGCTCTTGATACAGAGGACAAGGAAGAGGAAGGAGCTCCCGCTGAAGACCCTGCAGTGGAGGAGAAGATGGAGGAGCAAGCTCCTGCAGAGGAAGAAGAAGCTCCTGGAGCAGCAGAAGAGGAAGCTCTTGCCTCTCAGGAGAAAGAAGAAGGAGCTGAAGATAAAGAAGAGGATGCTCCAACAAATGAAGAAACAGCTCCTCCCGCTGAAGAACAGCAAGTTCCTGAAGAGGAGGAGAAAGAAGAGGGAGCGGAAGTAGGAGGTTCTGCAGAAGAACATCATGCCCCTGGAGTGGAGGAGAAGACGATGGAGGAGCAATCTGCTGCAGTGGAAAAGAAAGAGGAGGGAGCTGATGGTGAAGAAGAGATCATCAAAGATCCTCTGGTGGTGGAGAGGCCGACCCTCCGAAAACAGTTCAGGAAGGCCATCATGAAGAGGCTCCGGAGAGTTTGGGTAATGTATCAATTTACTGACAATTACCCATTATCTAGAGATGCCTCATGTTGTCCAATGCAGCTCCACTTTACTTCCTGCTGTTCTGAGCATTTTCAATCAGAACAATAAAAGGAAATCATACACTGTCTGTTGAGGCCGCAGGCTGATTACTTTGAGGGCACCCCATAGACCAATGTTTGGCTGCCTTTAGGTTGTAAGAGGTTGCTGACAGAGATAAAGTCTGCAGATAAAGTGTCGATTCTATAGTAGGCCAATAACAGGGGAGGTAGGTAACGCTTATAGGGCTGCTGGACATCTGGCTGAGATATCCACCTTTGGAAATGGGTTGCTATTGGGTAATGGACTGGCGCCAGGTGATCAAAGCGTATAAAAGAATAAATGGCACAGGCTCAGACTGAGATTCATAATAAGCCAAGGCATTCCATGTGTAGAGAGACCCAAACAGTCCCCACAGGCCCAACGAATAGTGCGTTCTTAAAGCAAGAACTATAGCCTTTAATATCATAAGGAAACAAGTATGTCTTTATTCTTATGTCAACACTTTCTATATCTTTTCTTTTCAGCATTCCACCCAAAGACTCGCCGCCTGCTGCTGCGCCGACCCAACACCATGGCCTGAATCCAAAGAAATCCTAAATGATCCAGGGTGTAAAACCGACTGCCGTTTCTAGGAGTCAGGAAGGAATTTTTACCTACAGTGCAGATTGGTTCCCATAGTACTCTAGGGTTTTTCGCCTTCCTCTGGATCATTGGTCGTTAGGGATGCCCAAATATAAATTAGCTGTTAATTTGAATAAATCCTGTGCTCTCCGACAGGTTTCCCCATAAAAAAGTCTCTGTGTTTTTCTTTAATCCCTATGGTGAATATTGAGGGAAGGGGCTCCTGTGCCTCATTCTACCGGTTGGGTGACAGGGCAATTAATACTGCTGGGAGCTGCTCAAAATGGCAGTGTAAGGGTAAAACTGGGTTGTGGTGCTGATACAGTGGGTTATTTGATGAAGGGAATGGGTTAATTTCTCTGCAGGGTTATTTGCTTCATATGTACATTGATGGGGATGAAAGACATAGGGACACATATTGATCTCAAATGATTGAAAGGAACTACAAAATTGCTTTACTCCATAGGCCACAATGTAAGCATTTCCATTAAAGTCCATTGCCCTCTCAATATTGGAATTCCATCCACTTCCCACAAGCCTATTTATACTATACCAGACATTTAGTATATGAAGGTGCTTGATATTGGGGAATGCCTGTGCTGGATTTGTTTTTTGGTTACCACTCTCTCCAGGTTATGAGAAATCCTTTTGGGGTAGGGGATTCCTGCTAAAGCGATGGAGGAGTATTATATTTCTTCCTGCCCCCACAATGACACACTCCATTGTTTGCTAGGCGAGGAAAGCCCTTTGAGGGGTAATAAGGAAGGTAGGGGCAAGTTGGGCCAACCCTGCCCCTGGATCCACAAACCCCCCCCCCCCCACTCAGTACCAAAGTTCACATGGACATGAACCTGGAACAGTAACTTTTGGTCAAGGTAGACTCTTTAAACAGTTACCTAACTCAACCTAAATCAAATTTATTAGTAGAACTTTTCTGCATTTCTGATTTCGGTAAATATGAGGCAGTGGGTTAAATACTTTGGTCGAACACTCGCCGGTCCTAATAAAGGCAATGGCAAATGAGGAAATGTGTTGCCTATGGGAAATCTGTGCTACTGTCAGGTGACAATTCTCATGAAAATACCTTCCCCTCATTTAAATCTTAAAAAAACATTGGTGGCCTGCGGTCATGAGAGCTATAAACATTGGTGGCCTGGGGCCCTAAGAGTTAAAAACATTGGTGGCCTGGGACCCTAAGAGTTAAAAACATTGGTGACCTGGGGTCATAAGAGTTAAAAACTTTGATAGCCTGGGACCATAAGAGTTGAAGACATTGGTCGCCTGGGGCCCTAAGAGGTAAAAACATTGGTGGCAATGGGGCCCTAAGAGTTCAAAACATTGGCGGCAAGGGGCCCTAAGAGTTAAAAACATTGGTGACAAAGGGGCCCTAAAAATTAAAAACATTGGTGACCTGGGGCATAAAGAGCTAAAAACAATTGTGGCAAGGGGCCCTACTACAAATATCCTTATCATCTACAGTGGGGGTACAATATACCTTATAATACACAATACTCAGAGTTCCCTGTATAACTCAGCCTGTAGCCTTGTGCATTTATATGTGATGTCTATAGCCTTATAATTTACAATGGGGGTTTATTACCCCCTATAATACATTTGTAACAGTCCCCAGTGTAACTCAACCTGCAGTCATGTGCATTGATATTGTCACAGAACCCCTCAATGACTTCTAATTTGCTTATCATTTAATGTAGGGGGTACATTATCCCTTATAATACATGACGAATGCTCCGAGTTCCCTGTATAAGTCAGCTTGCAACCTTGTGCCTTTATATGATCAAAGAACCCCTCAGTGACTTCTAATGTCCATATCAATTACAGTATAGGGCACAGAATCTGTTATAATACATAAGGGATAGTTCCCTGTATAACTCACCCGCAGCCGTGTGCCTTTATATGGATTCTCAAATCCTTATAATTACAGTAGGGGTACATTATGCATTATAATACACAAAATATACTCATTGTTCCCTGTATAACTCAGCCTGTACCCTTGTTCCTTTATATGGTCCCAAAAATGTTTCACCGTCCCTCTCTACTATAGCACCTCATCTATTCAATGTGGCAAAACTGCTGATCCCCACATGATAGAAATCGCTGCAGCCCCCAATAATCCAGGACTGGATAAACAAAATGAGTGAATTATACCATTCTGAGGAAATCTCAGCTACAGCCCCTGAATATGTCACTAAATTTACAGCTAAATGGATATACTGGACCCTCTGTAAAGGGGTTGTTCACCTTCCAAACACTTTTTTCAATTCAGGTGTTTTTAGATTGTTCCCCGGAAAGGAAAACTTTTTTCAATTACTTTCTATTATTTATTTTTTACTGTTGAATGTTGAAAGTTGAATGTTCCTGTCTCTGGTGTTTGATTCTAGCAGCTCAGTAAATCAGGTGCAGACTCTGAACGGTTACAATTTTGGAACATTAAGTTGATACATTTCTCAGCAGCCTCTCTGGAGTATTAGCAACTATTGTATCAATTCTAACAGCTGCCTGTAATGAAACCCAGAGATTCTGCTCAGCAGAGACAAAGATAAGAAGTGTATCAACTAAATGTATCCATTTAGAACAGTTTACAGGGTCGGCGACCCCCAGGGCTGCTTCAGAAGGTAAAAAATGACACTTTACACTTCAATATTTGAAAAACTGTGACACATAGAAAATAGAAAGTCATTGGAAAATGTCATTATTTCTGGTGATCTATCGGAAAACAACTAGTTGTTTGAAGGTGAACCATCCCTTTAATGAGAGGCTGGGTTGTGAGCCGGGCCCCTCGGAAGTGCCAATTTAAAAAAAAAGCACCAAAATTGCCTACCTCTACAGCCACTCTGAAGATAATCCTCCCAGCCGCTCCTAAATTAATCTTTCTAGACACTTTGCAGATAATCCTCCCAGCCGCTATGAAGATAATCCGCACAACCGCTCTGGAAATAATCCTCCCATCTGCACTGTGGATAATTCACTCAATCCATATGAAGATCATCTGGTCAATCACAACAAAGAAAATCCTCCCATCCAACCGGAAGATAATCCTTCCAGAAGCTTTTAAATTAATCCTCTCAGTTTCCTCTCAATTGCTCTGAAAATGATCCTCCCAGCTGCTCTGAAAATAATCCTCCCATCTGCACTGCGGATAATTCACTTAGTCCATATGAAGGTAATCCTCTCAGTCGCAATAAAGAAAATCCTCCCATCCGACCTGAATATAATCCTCCCAGCCGCTCTGAAGATAATCCTCAAAATCGCTCTGGAGATAATCCTCCCATCCAATCTGAAAATAATCCTCACAGCCGTTTCGAATATAATTCTCCCAGCAGCTCTGAGGCTATGGATACACGTGCGGATGTTCGGCGCAGTTTCAGTGCAGTTTTTAAAAAAGCCGACCACTGCATAAATACGCTAGCAGTTTCAATCTTGGGCATTTTTTTTTTTTTAAAAACGCGTCGCGAACCTCTGTGAAAATCCACACGTGTCAATAGCCTGAAGATACACCTCCCAGCCGTTCTGACTGTAATCCTCCCATCCGACCTGAAGATAACCCAACCTCTCATTAGATAATCAAGACACTCTGAAGATAATCCTCAAAACCGCTCTGAAGATAATCCATCTGCTCTGAAGATAATCCTCCCAGATGCTCTGAAGATAATCCTCCAAGGTGCTCTGAAGATAATCCTCCAAGGTGCTCTGAAGATAATCTTCAAAGGGCTCCAAAAAATAATCCAGGCAATTTGAAGATAATCCACCCAGCCGATCTGAAGATAATCCTCCCAGCCGCTCCGAAGATAATACTCCCAGCCGCTCCAAAGATAATACTCCCAACCCTCTGCAAATAATCACACAAAACGAGGTCTCAAAAGTAATTGCTTTATTGGGCCAACTTCCAAATTCCTTTCTTAACCCTTTCCCTGGCAGCCGTTTTGTCCTAGATGCGAACATCTACTGCCAAACAGTTTTTAGATATTTTGCACTCTTTCACTTTAAGGGCCTTTCCTGGGGTGGTCTTTTAGTTTACCCAGGAAAACAATATATTGTTTTTTTCAGGACAACCTGAACTTTCGCAATATGCAAGAATTTCTCAGCTGCCTGTGTAATTCTACTTCTGTAAAAAAATATAGGCTTCTAAGTGTCTAATAAAATGAAAAAAATCATGTTTCACAAAGAACAATCACATATATCAGAAACATCATTTATTTTATGTATGAGAACACAACCGATTTAGAAAGGTCTATGTCTCCTGAACGCGGCAATACCAAATATATATAGTTTTATGGAGATTTCTCACTTTTATAGCTCAAAATCTACAAGCAGTACACAACCAAATTTCCAAAGCAACGCTCCCCAAACTGCATACTTTTGATTTCAAGGCCAAACATTCCGCTAACAGTAGGTTTACCCTAGAAAACTACCCATTACTAGAAAGAACAGATTCTGGTGAACCAAAAATGGGTAAAAATATCTTTGTACTCTAAACTACCAAGTTGCAATTGTTTCCTAAAGTTATAATGTTTTATAGAAATTGGTGAATTTTTTGAAAAATGACCTCAAAGCTTCCACTCTACAGCAACATATCTCCCACACATCATTAGGTATCAATGTAAAACACCCCAAATATGAAATCCTGGGGTCCACTGAACAGTTTGATGCCCAATATGTATAGGTGTACCCAAGCACGTGGCATAGGGGGCCCCAAAAGGAAGACCTCCCGTTTGTTCTGTCATTTCAGATACTGCAAAATCAACACATTAGTTTTGGGGGGCGGCAAAGGTAGAAAAAAGTATGTTCACCCCAGAAAACCATATATTTTAGGAAAGAACACATTCCCTTGAATCCAAATTGGGTATGCATGTCTTTCTACACCAAAGTACCAAGCGGCAAACCATTCCTAAATTTGGTGATTTCGGCGACATTTCCAAAAATCACTTCAAAATTTCTACCCTGCAGCATCGTATTTCCCACATACTTTTAGGTATCAAGATAAATCACCCCAAATATGAAAGCCGAGGGTCCTCTGAACAGTTTCATGCCCAATATGTATAGGTGTACCCAAGCACGTGGCATACAGGGGCCCCAAAAGGAAGACCCCCATATAGTCTGTCATTTCAGGTACTGCAAAATCAACACATTTACATCGTTTGGGGGGGGGGGGGCAAAAGTAGAAAAAAGTACGTTCACCCAAGAAAACCATATATTTTCGCAAAGTACACATTGCCACCAATCTAAATTGGGTATGCATGTCTTTGTACTACAAAGTACCAAGCTGCAAACCATTCCTAAATTTGGTGGTTTTGGTGACATTTCCAAAAGTCACCTCAAAATTTCTACCCTGCAGCATCGTATTACCCCCATACTTTTAGGTATCAAGAGAAATTACCCCAAATATGAAAGCCTAGGGTCCTCTGAACAGTTTGATGCCCAATATGTATAGGTGTACCCAAGCACGTGGCATATACGGGCCCCAAAAGAAGACCCCCATTTGTTCTGTCATTTAATATACTGCAAAATCAACACATTTATATAGTTTTGGGGGGCGGCAAAGGTAGAAAAAAGTAAGTTCACCCCAGAAAACCATATATTTTCGGAAAGTACATATTCCTCTGAATCTAAATTGGGTATGCATGTCTTTCTACTCCAAAGTACCAAGGCGCAAACCATTCCTAAATTTGGTGACATTTCCAAAAATCACTTCAAAATTTCTACCCTGCAGCATTGTATTACCCACATACTTTTAGGTATCAAGACAAATCACCCCAAATATGAAAGCCTGGGGTCCACTGAACAGTTTTATGCCAAATATGTATAGGTGTACCCAAGGACGTGGCATATATCGCCCCTAAAATGAAGACCCCCCCCCTTGTATGGTCTGTCATTTCAGGTACTGCAAAATCAACACATTTACATCGTTTTGTAGGGGGCAAAGGTAGAAAAAAGTAAGTTCATCCCAAAAAAACATATTTTTGGCAAGTACACATTGCCACGAATCTAAATTGGGTATGCATGTCTTTGTACTACAAAGTACCAAGCCGCAAACCATTCCTAAATTTGGTGATTTTGGGGACATTTCCAAAAATGACTTCAAAATTTCTACCCTGCAGCATCGTATTACCCACATACTTTTAGGTATCAAGACAAATCACCCCAAATATGAAAGCCTAGGGTCCTCTGAACAGTTTAATGCCCAATATGTTTAGGTGTAACCAAGCACGTGGCATATAGGGGCCCCAAAAGGAAGACCCCATATGGTCTGTCATTTCAGGTACTGCAAAATCAACACATATAGATAGTTTTGGGGGGGAGCAAAGGTAGAAAAAAGTACATTCACCCAGAAAACCATATATTTTCGGAAATTACACATTCCCGCGAATTGGGTATGCATGTCTTTGTACTCCAAAGTACCAAGTCGCAAGCCTTTCCTAAATTTGGCGATAAAAGCAACAGTTTTTACATTTTTGAAATTGCCTAAAAATATTGCAATTGGCCGCATTTATCTCACCAAATTTCTTGCATACAATAGTAAAACACCATAAATATTGATGCCAAGGGTCTACTGAACAGTTTGATGCCCAATATGCATAGATATACCAAGGCAGCTGGCATGTGCGGACCCCAAATGAAAATAGTGCATATGATTTTTCTCCGCTGCCGATTCGCCTTCTGTGAACATAGACCCTTGACTTCATATTATGTGCCTCAAGACCCTCCTAATAGCAAAGACCCCCCAAAACCATATGTTTTTGGAAAGTACACATTCTGCCGAATCCAACAAAGATAACGACGTCTTTCTACACCAAACTACCAAACTGCAAAGCTTTTCTAAACGTAGAGGTTTTTACAACATTTCTGAAAATCGCCTAAAATTGTTGCAGTTTCCCACATTTATCGCACACAATGTTTTACGTATAAAGAAAAATCACCCTAAATATGGACGTCAGAGGTCTACTGAATAGTTTGATGCCCAATATGCAAAGATTTACCAAAGTATGTGGCGTGTACGGACCCCTACATGAAAAACATGCATATGAATTTTCACAGTAGCCAACTAAGCTGCGGAAAAGAGAGCCCCAACTGTGCGTTATGTGCCGTAAGACCCACAAAATGTAAAAAGACCCCCAAAAAACTATATATTTTTGGAAAGTAAAATAAATCTTTCTATACCAAAGCACCAAACAGCAAAACAATACTAAAGATTCATAAGGAACAATAATGCAGGGATAAAATTGCAATAAAACCACAAAAATAGCGTAAATCAATGAAATAAAATAATTGATCCGACAGCATAATTAGTGGCCGAAATAGATTATCCAATAGTCACGCTGTCAAAATAACATGTTTTTAGGCAAAACAAACGGTACAATGAATAAGTAAAAAAAAAAAAAAAAAAAAAAACACACCTGTTTGTGAGTTTTTGTGTATACATATTTGTGCACTAATAAAAGTTGTCTGAGTGTGCAAATACATGTAATTAAGTGTAAATAAGTGTACAAAAACGACCAAGTGTGCTGAAATAAAAAAAATTTAGAAAAAAAAAATACAAATTTTTACTAAAATGTTTATGTAAGTGTATAAATGCACTGTAGGTATGTGTAAGTGCAGGTAAGTGTGTAAAAAAAAAAAAAAAAAGGGCACTTACCGTTTTTGTAGCAGGAGGATCGCTGAAACCGATGGAGGCAGCCAGAACAGCGTGTCTGCAGAGTTACTGCGCAGCAGGAAGTGTGTGGGCGGCTGTTCCGGAAGGAAGAGGTGAGTAACGCACAGCAGCGCTATTTGCAGCGCATTTGCGTCTTTGAAGTCGGATCTGCGACAATCGTGACGCAGATCCGACAGCCCCCCAGCCTTGTTGCCCAGGGGGCTGTCAACCCTTTTGACGCTCTGCGGAGGCGGCAAAAGCCCTGAGTAGGGCTCAGCTGCAGGAGAAAGTACATGGTACGTTCTTGGCAGCCTGAGCCCTGAACCGCCAGCACGTACGCCATACGTGCTTGGCGGTTAAAGGGTTAAAGAACAAAAAATCATTATCCTATTTATCCAGATTAGCATCCAGGCAATCCTAGCTCCCCAACTGGTAGAAATCTTCAGTAGAGGTATGGGACCTGTTATCCAGAATGCTCAGGGTTTTCTGGTAACAAACCTTTCCGTAATTTGGATCCTCATACCTTTAGTCTACTAGAAATTCATTTAAACAATAAATAAACCCAATAGGCTGATTTTGCTTCAAATAAGGATTCATTATCACTTAGTTTGGATCAAGTACAAGGAACTGTTTAATTATCACAGAGAAAAAAGAAAACTGTTTTTAAAATTTTGGATAATTTGAATAAATGGAGTCTATGGGAGAAAGACTTCTTGACATTCAGAGCTTTCTGGATTACAGGTTTCCAGATAACAGATCCAATACCTGTAAAAAAAAATTTAAGCAAGTGATCCTAGAACTACCACTATATATATATATATATATATATATATATATATATATCATGAAAAAAACATTCTGTAGAATTTTACACCAACCACATCACACTAAAAAACCTAAAAAACTGGGATCTATGCTAAAAATAACCCACAATATCAACCCCCCAATATCTCCCACAGCAATGCTGGACTAAATACAAACATGTTCTGTACCGACCAAAGCCATAATACTTACCATGAGAGTGTCCCAGGCAAACGTCTTCCTCTGTCTTCTGATCTCTCTTCTATCCCTTCTGCTATATCCTTCTCTTTTCTTCAGCTTCTTATTTGCATATTCCTGATAAAGACAAATGTATGTAAAAAAAAAATACATTAAAAAACCTATATTATGGTTTTTTTTTTGACAACAAACTTTTCAAATCTGCAGTAATTTTTGTACAATTCCATTTCTGTAACAAGATATAGACTAAAAAAATGAAGGGGAAAAAGATCAAATTGAAGGTCACTTTAGAAACCAACATACTTTAGGTTCCAAGTCCAAAACTCCCACTAACTGTAGGTTCACCCCACAGAACCATAGACTTTTTTTTGCAAAATACACACAACCACCAATATGAGCCCATAACCCTTTAGCCCACACAAAAACCTCTGGCTCACTGTCCTGACCTGACTCATAACACTGCTACAGTGCACTATAAGAAAACTAAACCTATGCTAACTGAGCCTCACACTTCCTACTCACTTGGGTCCTGGTTGTGGTTCTCCTGCAAGGTGGCTTCTTCAGTAGATGTTCATCCTGTGATGCACATCTGTCCCTGTGGCTTGTCTCCAATTTTCTTCTAAACTCCATCCCTGTCTATGTGTTTCACTACTCTCACTCCCTCTAGTGGCCAAACACTATATATACAGATAACATAGATCCAACCCAACTCTACACTGCCATCTAGGCGCAGAAGTTGGTACAGGTATGGGACCTGTTATCCAGAATGCTCGGGACCTGGGGTTTTCCGGATAATGGATCTTTCCGTATTTTGGGTCTTCATGCCTTAAGTCTACTAGAAATTAATTTAAACATTAAATAAACCCAATAGGCTGGTTCTGCTTCCAATAAGGATTAAATATATCTTAGTTGGGATCAAGTACAAGCTACTGTTTTATTATTACAGAGAAAAAGGAAATCTTTTTAAAAAATTTGGATTATTTGGATAAAATGGAATCTATCCAGAAAGCTCCGAATTACGGAATGGCTATCGGGTTTCCGGATAAGGGATCCTATACCTGTAATTACAATGCAATAACTTGTGAATGCCTTTAAAGATTAATGGCACACTGGGAGATATGATGCCCACGTTTCAATTTGTGCAACCATGGGTGAAATATATCCCTGAAATGTTTTTCCACTGGCCAGGGCACTAGGAGCAGGCAGAAGAGGCAGGTCCTACGACGCAATGAAAGGGGGCGCTGGGAGCTACCTTTAAAAATGTCTTCTGCCTTCCCCTAGCCGGATTCCCACCCCTTACTCCCCTTTGCTCTCCCCTCCCCCGTCACCCTCCCCTCCGTTGCTTTCTCTACCCACCCTTCGTCGCATTCTCCTCCCCTCCATTGCTCTCTCCTTCTTTGGGTGCATCTGGGTTGTTCTGCCACCAGCAATAAAGTAAAGTCAGTCGGAAAACATACTCGGCACTTTGTTCCCAAAATGCAACTTCAGGAACTTTTTATTACCAGCAGGGAAAACATTTTGAGAGAGATTTGCATAAATTCTATTTTCTGTATAATCTTGTCCAGCCCTAGAAGGGATTTTGATCTCCATCTCTTAATTCTGCTAAAAACATATAAACTTTAACTTAGTTACCATCGAAGTACAAGACACTGTTTTATTATTAGAGAAAAAGTCACTTTTAAAAAGTATAGGTATTCCTTTGTACTAAGCTTCATGCACTGAATCCAGGCTTTGCATATTCAAATTAGGGGTGGGAAGGGAAATTACATAACTATTGGTCACAAAACAGGAATGTAAAAAAGTGGAAAAAATATTTTTACTTCCTTGTCAGTTTTCATATGCAAATTAAGATTCCGATTCAGTATTCGGTCGAATCTTTAATGAAGGATTCTGGGATTTGGCCGAATCCCAAATACCCAGACACCTCTACGGCTGGCAACAAGACCCAGAGAGCATGCTCAGATGCAGCCTCCAGGCTGGAACACTATGACTGGACTGCTCCACAAGATGGCGGCACAATGCTTTAAGACCAGGCAGTACAGCTGCTATGCACCGCAATAATTGATTGCTGGGCAGCCTTATCATTAAATATAGAGGAGGTTAAGACCGACCTCTCCCTCCTACAAGGTGGACGACAACGAAAACAGGCAGCTCAGGAATGCCTAAGTTTGCTCAAAGACTGTACAGAGAGATATCAAAAAATACGGCAGCATGGGAATTCCCTGTACTAAGCACAATTTAGCAGGAACAGCCCCTAAGTTTACTCATAGCCTGTATAGAGAGTTCCCATAAAAATATGGCAGCATGGAAATTCCCCTGTACTAAGCACAATTCAGCAGGAACAGTCCCCTAAAATGTTTATAGCTTTTACAGAATGATCCCATAAAACAGGGGCAGCATGGGTAATTCCTCTGTACTAAGCACAATTTAGCATAAACAGCCCCTAAGTTTGCTCATAGCCTGTACAAAATTTACTATATAACTATGGCAGCATATGTATTACCCTGTACTAAGCACACATCAGTAGGAACAGTCCCCTCAATTTGCTAGCTTGCTCTTAGTCTGTACAGAGACATCCCATAAAACTATGGCAGCATAGGTATCCCCTGTAGTAAGCACAATTCAGCAGGAACAGGAAGTTACATCACACAGAACTGATATGGTGCCGCAATCATAAGCAAATGGAGAGCTTCTAGAGCTGTTTTATGCAGGTATGGTAGAACATTCTGCATAATAAACAGCGTTCTATCTTGCACTATTGTGACAAATCTATTAGTAATATAATGCATCACTACTTTTCCTTCTGGTGGTGATCTTATAAAAACATCTTCTAATTTAAAGCATAAGCAGCGAGTAACAGGCCCGAACTAGCAATGGGACACTCTACTGATTGGGCAGTTCTATGGCATATTTAAAATGTAATTAGATGTAGACACGCAGCGACGCGCTTTCCTACCTCTGCAGTCAAAACAGCATGTTGGCAGTGGCGCTCTTTCTGCAGATAATCCATTGAAGATAATCCAGCTGCTCTGAAGGTAATCCAGCTGTTCTTAAAGTAATGCTCCTAGCCGCTCTGAAGATAATCCAACCATTCTGAAGATAATCCAACCACTCCTCCCAGACGCTCTGCAGAGAATCATCTTAGTCCTTCTGAATACAATTTTTCCCATCCGCTCGGAAAATAATCCTCCCTGCATCTCTGAAGATAATCCTCCCAATTGTTTTGAAGATAATCCAGCTGCTCCAAAAATTATCCAGAAGCTTTGCAGATAATCCTCCCAGCCGCTCTGCAAATAACACAAAATGAGGTATCAAAAGTATTAACTCACCAAGAAATAGAGGAGGTCCACATGCACCACCCTGAACCTTCAGCTAGGGGAGCAGATGAAAACGGTATTATGATGGAGCAGACAATCATGCAACACTCTTCTAGACAGATGTGTAAAAAGAATGTAGTTTATTCAGAACGTAAAGGTACATTCTATTTACGTCTGTCTTTAAGATAGTTCCATGAGTGCCTGCTCCATCATCATTATACAGTTTTACAAGCTGACAATCTTAGCTCTCATGTGCAACAGCATCCCTCCCCTACACTGGCAGCTTTACACCAGGCTGAGAAAACATATTCTTATTACTTGCATAATAAAACTAAAAATAAAACTACTCGCGTGTGGTCTGCACGGGGCGCTGAGCAGATGTGTGTTCTGGAGCTCCGTGACAACTATCCTGAATACCCCGGTGGCAACTGGCTAGAAGCTCAAATCCTATAAGTATGGCATACCCGACACCACTAGACACTATGGGTGGCAACAAGACCTTGATAGCAAGTTCAGATGCAGCCGCCAGGCTGGAACACTATGCCTGGACTGCTCCACTAGATGACGGCGCATCCCCTTTGCGGGAAGAAGAGAACACCACGCCAGCAACAATGTTTCAGAAATGGCAGCATAGGTATTCCCCTGTACTAAGCACAATTCAGCAGGAACAGTCTACTAAGTTTGCTACTTTGCTCATAGACTGTACAGAGTTCCCCAAAAACTATAGCAGCATAGGCATTCCCTGTACTAAGCACAATTCAGAAGGAACAGTCCCTACATTTGCTAGTTTGCTCATAGCCTGTACAGAGAGATCGCATAAACCTATGGCAGCATATTCCTCCTTACTAAGCACAATTCAGGAGGAACAGACCCTAAGATTGCTCATAGCCTGTACAGAGAGATTCCATGAATCTATGGCTGCATAGGTGTTCCCCTGTAATAAAGGGATACTGTCATGGGAAAACATCTTTTTTTCAAAATAAATCAGTTAATAGTGCTGCTCCAGCAAGACTTCTGCACTGAAATCCATTCCTCAAAAGAGCAAATCTTTTTTAATATTCATTTTTGAAATCTGACATAGGGCTAGACATATTGTCAGTTTATCAGTTGTCCCTAACAGGTTACTTGTGCCACCACTAACAGATGGAACTGCTTCCTGGCAGGCTATTTCTCCTACTTAATGAAACTGAATTTGTCTCAGTGGGACTTGGCATTTACTATTGAGTGTTCTGAGATCTACCAGGGAGCTTTTATCTTGTGTTAGGGAGCTGCTATCTGGTTACCTTCTTATTGTTCTTTTGTTAGGCTGCTGGTGGGGATGATATCTCTCCAACTTACAGCACAGCAGTAAAGAGTGACTGAAGTTTATCAGAGCACAAGTCTCATGACTGGGGACACCTGGGAAATTGACAATATGTCTAGCCCCATGTCAGATTTCAAAATTAAATATAAAAAAAAAAATCTGTTTGCTCTTTTGAAAAATGTAGACTTCTGCTAGAGCAACAATAATAACCGATATGTTTTGAAACAAACATGTTTTCGCATGGCTGTATCCCTTCAGCACAATTAAGCAGGAACAGACCACTAAGTTTACTCATAGACTGTACAGGGAGATCCCATAAAACTATGACAGCATAGGTATTCCACTGTACTAAGCACAATTCAGCAGGAACAGTCCTCTAAAATTTCTCATAGCCTGTAGAGAAAGATCCCGTAAAACTATGGCAGAATAGGTATCCCCCTGTACTAAGCACAGTTTAGCTGGAACAGTCAGTAAGTTTGCTCAAAGCCTGTACAGAGATCCCTGTATAATTCAACCTGCAGCCTTGTGCCTTTATATGGTGACAGAACCTTTCAGTGACAGCTAATCTTATCATTTACGTTGGGGACACAATACCATATAATACCTGTGTAATACTCAGGGTCCAATGTATAACTTAGTCTACAGCCTTGTGCCTTTATATGGTCACAGAGCCAGTCAGTGACATCTAACAACCTTATCATTTAAAGTAGGGGGTGCATTATCCCTTTTAATCAATGAGTGATAGTCCCGTGTAACTCAGCCTCAGTAAAAACCACAGTAAAAAGTAGAGATGCGCCGAACCCACTATTTTGGATTCGGCTCAACCTCCGAATCCTTCGTGAAAGATTCGGCCGAATACCGAACCCTAATTTGCATATGTAAATTAGGGTTGGGAAGGGGAAACCATTTTTTACTTCCTTGTTTTCTGACAAACTCATGCGATTTCCCTCCCCGCCCCTAATTTGCATATGCAAATTAGGATTAGGTTCAGCTGGGCAAAAGGATTCGGCCGAATCCGAATCCTGCTGAAAAAGGTTGAATCCTGGCCGAATCCTGGATTCGGTGCATTCCTAGTAAAAAGCCCACATAGACGTCAGCGCTAAAAACTAACCTCCCCCACACATAATTTATAAAAAGCCATTGGTGGTTAAAACAAAAACATTGTTGGCCAGGGTCCCTTTTTAAAAAAATCATTGGTGGTCAGGGCCCCCCATAAGTTAAAAATAAAAAAATTGGTGCCAGGGCCCCCATAAGTTTTTTTTTTTTAAAAAAGAAAATTGGTGGTCAAGTTAAAAAAAAAAAAACAATCATTGGTGGCCAGGGCCCTCCCCCTATAAATTAAACAAAAACCTTTGCACCAGGATCCCCAAAAAAATAAATAAATAAAAAAAAAAACATTGGTGGCCATGGCCTCCTCTTAAAAGTTAAGAAACATTGGTGGTCAGGGGCCTATATAGTATTAACATAATACATTGGTAGCCAGGGGTTTAATAAAATGTAAAAACCAATTGTTCAGTGGACCTTACTCCTTTCCTGGCTTTGGGTCCTTTCAAGGCTTCAGGACTTCAACTTCGGGTCTTTTCGTGACTTCAGCTCTTTTGCGGCTTTGAAGACCTCCCCACATGGTAGGTCAATTCAGGTACTGCAAAATCAACACATTTACAGCATTAATTTGTGAGGCAAAGATAGAATAAAGTATGTTCACCCCAGAAAACCATATATTTTCAGAATTTATTTCTTTCTACTCCAAAGCACCAAGCCACAAGCCTTTCCTAAATTTGGCGGTTTTGGTGACATTTACAAAAATCACCTCATAACTTTTACCTTGCAGCATCTTATCCACCACATACTATTAGGTACCAATATAAAACACCCCACATATGAAAGACTGGGGTCCACTGAACAGTTTTGATACCCAATGTACGTACATAGGCTTATTGAAGTACATAACATGTAAAGACAAAATCTACCTTGTGCATACTTATTTGATGGCTTACATTTATTTATAAACACTGGCAGTTTTATGTGGAATAAAAGCTACAAACAATTAAAGTGACCCCTGAAAACCATATTTTGTAAACTACACATTATGATGACTCCATAATGGGCGATTATGTATTTCTACTGCAAACTGTGAAACTGCAAAGCAATGTAAGAAAAAAACTGCAAAAAAAAAAAAAATCACCAAAAAACAAATACAATTAGGCAAATCAATAAAATAACTGATCAGATAGGGTGACTTTTGCCTTGAGTATTCTGAACACTAAACACGCTATGACATCAGTTTTAGGGGGGGGGGAAGGGAAAATTATAAAAATGAAAAAAAAAAAAGTGATCTGCGTTCCTGTAAAATTCAGCTTGCAACTTGGTGCTTTTATATGGTCATAAAACCACTCAGTGACATACTGTGGAACTACAGTAGCCCTTTTAAAACATGAGTGGAATTCAGAGATCCCTGTATAACTCAGCCTGCAGACTTGAGACTTTTTATGGTCACAAAACACCTAGGTGATATCCAATATCCTTGTTTAAAGCAGGAAGTACATTATCACTTATAATATATAGAGTTCCCTGTACAACACAGCCTACAGCCTTGTTCCTTATATTGTGATAAAAGGCCTCAGTGACTTCTAATATCCTTATTATTTCCAGTAACAGGGACATTATCCCTTATAATAATAGATTTGTGATACCCACCGTTCCATGTATAATTCAGCCTGCAGCTTTGTGCTGCTATATGTTCACACAACCCCTCGATGAGATCTAATATCCTAATCATTTACAGTAGGGGGTACCTTATCCCATAAACTAAAAATGAGTGATTCTCAGAGTCCCCTGTATAACTCAATCTGCAGTCTTGTGCATTTATAAGGTTAGAGAGCCCCTCAGCGACATCCAATATCCTTACAATTTACAGTGGGGCAACATTATCCCTTAAAATATAAGATACCAAGAGTTCCCCATATATATCACATCCTGCAACTTATGTCTTTATATGGTCAGAGAACCACATAGTGACATCTACTATTCTTATCATTTACAGTAGTGGGTACCTTATCCCTTATACTGCATATAAGTGATATGGTAAGTGATTATGGCTTAAAAGAGGGTACATTATCGCCTATACTACAAAAGTTATACTCAAAGTCCCCTGAATAACACAGCCAGCAGCCATGCGCCTTTATATGGTCACAGACCCCCTGACTTCTAATATCCTTATCATTTACAGTAGGGGGGTATTATCCCTTACAAAAAGTGATGGATACCCAGAGTTCCCTGTATAACAAAGCCTTCAAATTGTGCATTTATATAGTCACAGAACCTTACAATTTACAGTTGGGGTACAATATCACTTAACATGACTGATAGTCAAAGTCCACTTTATAAATCATAGTCTTTTATGGTCACAGAACCCATTATAAAAATACTTAAAGTAGGAAGTACAGTCTAGCCTTGTGCCCTTACATGGTCACAAACCATCAGTGACTTCCAATATCCTTTAATGTACGATAGGGGGTACATTACCCCTTATAATATGTGAGTGATACACAATGTTCCCTTTATAACTCAGCCTGGGGTGGGGGGCATTATCCCTTATAATATAGCAGTGCTACTCCTTGTCCTCTGTATAACTCCTCCTATAGCGTTGTGCCTTTATATGGTCACAAAACCCCTAAGTGACTTCTAAAATCCATATGATTTACAGTAGGGGGTACCTTATCCATAATATGAGAGATGGATGTACATTATCTCTTATAACACAAGGCAGAGTGTTCCCTGTATAAACTCAGCCTGCAGCCCTATGCCTTGAAATGGTCACAGAACCCCTCAGAGTTTTAACATCCTTATAATTTGCACATTATCACATGTAATACATGAGTGATACTCAGATTCCCCCGTATAGCTCAATCTGCAGCCTTGTGCCTTTATATGGCCAGGGAACCCCTCAGTGACTTCTAATATCCTTATAATTTAAAGTAGGGGGATATTATCCATTATAATACATGAGTGACACACAGAGTTCCTTGAATATCTCAGCCTGTAGCCCTGTGCCTTTATATGGTCACAGAACCCCTCAGTATCTAGTATTCTTATAATTTACAGTAGGAGGTACAATATCCATTATAATACAAAAGTGACAGTTCTTTGTTCAACTCAGTCTGCAACTGTGTGTCTGTATATGGTCGCAGAACCCTTCAGTGACTTCTAATATTCTTAGCAGTAGGGGGTGCGTTAAACCTTATAATACATGAACAATACTCAGAGATCCCTGTATAACTTAGCCTGAAGCCTTGTGTCTTTATATGGTCACAGAAACCCTCAGTGAATTCTAATATCCTTATTTGCACAAGAGGTACAGTATCCCTTATGATAAATTAATTTCACCTCAGTGAAATCTAAATTCCTTATCAAGTAACGCAAGAGAAACATTATCCCTTATTATAAATGAGTGATATGCTAAGATCCCTGCATATAAATACCCATCAGTGGGGCTCATTTATAAACACTGGGCAAATTTGCACCTGGGCAGTAACCCATAGCAACCAATCAGTGATTAGATTTTTCCAGCCAGCTACAAGGAGAACAATGAAAGCAAACATCTGATTGGTTGCTGTGGGAAACTGCCCAGGTGCAAATTTGTCCAGTGTTTATAAATGAACCTCATTGACTTTTAATATCCTAATTTATAATGGGTGTAGAATATCCCTTATAATACATGAACAATTTTTGCCTGTAGCATTGTGCCTTTATATAGTCACAGAACAGTAGTTCACAATAGCGGTTTCATTATCCCTTATAAAAATGAGTGATTGTAAAGAGTTCCCTGTATAATGAAACCTGCAGCCTTGTGCTTTTATATGGTATCAGAACCACTCAGTGACTTCCAATATCCTTATCCTAATACAGTGAGGATCCCCAACCTTTGGAGCCCATGAGCAACATTCAGGAGTAAAAGGCGTTGGAGAGCAACACAAGCATGAAAAATGTTCTTGGGGTGCCAAATAAGTGCTGTGATTGGCCATTTAGTAGGCCTCTATGTGGATTGTCAACCTACATTGAGACTCTGTTTGGCAGTGTAACCTGTTTTTTATACAACCAAAACTTGTCTCCAAGCCTGGAATTCGAAAATAAGCTCCTGCCTTGAGGCCACTGGGGAGCAACATCCAGGGGTTGGAGAGCAACATGTTGCTCATGAGCTACTGGTTGGGGATCACTGCAGTAGGGTGTACATTAATCTCTTATAATATAGGAGTGATGCTCAGTGTTGCCTGTTTAACTCGGCATGTAGCCTTGTGCCTTGGTATGGTACATATGGTAACAAAACCACTCAGTGACAATTACTATCCTTATCAGTTACAGTACGGAAGGAACCAGTACCCCTTACAATACATGAGTGATTGGCAGAATTTCTTGTATAACTAAGCCTCCAACATTATGCCTAATAACTTAACCCTTCATTGACTATTTACCAGTAGGGGGTTACATTATCCCTTATAATACATGAGTGATGCTCAGAGTCCCCTGTATAAAACTTAACCTGCAGCCCTGTACCTTTATATGGTCCCACCAACCCCTCAGTGACATCGAATATCCTTATCATTTAAAGTAGGGGGGTACATTATCCCTTATAATACATGAGTGATACTCAAGATTCCCCAGTAATAAATTTATAAAAAGTGATACAGAATCCCTTGTAATACATGACTGAACTCAGCCCAAAGCCTTGTTCCTTTATATGGTCACAGAGCCACTGAGTGAATTCTAATATGCCTTATCATTTAAGTAAGGGGAATAGTAACCCTTTATACTCAATGATACAGTTCCCTGTATAACTCAGCCAGTAGCCGCGAGCCTTAATACGGTCACAGAAACCCCTCAGTGACTTCTAATGTCCTTATAATTTAAAGTTGGGGGTACATTTTCCCTTATAGTACATGAGAGGGATGTCACAACTATGAAGCACAGATATTATGAACTTTTATTGCCAGACCATTTTTCAGACCATTTTTTTTAAACCCCATATGGCAGTCCCTAACTCGTTTGCCTCTGGCCATAGTATAAAAACTCTTACTTCTCTGCATAGTAGCATTATCTGTAATCAGTGTCTGTTTGAACCTTGGTTTCAGTATGAAGGATCTAACCTCCCCCGCCAGTATGCGGCTTTTAAGGGAGAGGAATTGTCCAAACCAACGTCCATTTTTAAAAGATGGGAGCATACTGGTGAGGGAGGATAGATCCTTCATACTGAAACCAGGTTCAACAGACACTGTAAGACTTTTTATACTATGGCCAGAGGCAAACAAGTTTAGGGACCGCCATATGGGGTTTACCTTGATGTGGTATGGTGGCTTTTCAAATTTATGATCATAACTTTGTAAGTAAATACCCCTGTTTTGTAAACTTACTTTTGAGACAGGATACCAGGGAATGTGCATTAAAACAAGCACTTACATTATACTATAACTTAGCCTTTAGAGTGCTTCCACATCCCCCCCATTTTTGTACATTGATAGATAAAGAACTAGAACTTATCAGCACAAAAAAGTCAGTCACCAATTGCCAGTTCTCATACCCATTCAACCAGAGAAACATTACCATTGCACCGTCAACATTCCTTTTAAATATAAAGTGGCTATCCATCAATTGCAACAATGCTAACTCGTGTTGAACTGCGTGTATGGGACCCACTGGGGCTGCCACCAGTTGCACCCATATGGTGACAGCCACCCACCTGCCGCACAGTGTGAACCGGCTCTACTCCTTGGCAGCCACAATGGAAACGGGAAGGAGGGCCAGCGCCCACATGTCCCTGATGGGGGGGGGGGGCGGGGGAAGCGGGGCCTCAGTCGGAGAAGGCCCACCAGGTCTGGGGCCAATTGGTTTTTTTTTCTGGTCTCCCACCAGAAGAGTCAATTCAAGCTGACTTGGCCCTATGGATTACATGAAAGGAGAACGAAAGTCAAAATCTATGTAGTGTCCCTGATAGTAGTCCTCAGAGCACTACCCAATCGCTAGGTATTTTTTTTAAGAAGTAACTTGTTTTACTAAAGATTTCTACTGGGTAAAGTCTCTGCCTTTTGATGGAAACAGCTGCCATCTTAGAAAAGGACACACTGCTGCAATAAATAATCAATGCGCATGCACCAACATTCCTCTACATGACCCCTGACGTGTTTATCATTATACCATGGTGGGAAGAAATTTAAGTGATATAAAAAGGGTTAAACTTGCCCCTCACTGCTGGTAGTTGCAGTCTGTGCTGTGAACCTGCCAGCAGCTTTGAGAAAGAAAGGGATCGAGCGTTGTCCAGGAGACCAGCAGCATAGATTCCTATTGGCTGGTGGGCGGGCAAATGAAGAGCATGCAAATGAATTTAGGAGGCCAGGACGGAGAGAAGGAGTGTTTTAATTAGATGCATGCGCAGATTGAAAGAAAATGAGTTTAGGAGTCTGTTCTGTGCCCGAGGCAGTGGGGGGGAACATGAAGAGATTTTACTGACGTCACCCAGCTCAGTGGTTTGGATTCTGCTGGCAGTTAATTTACATATGAATGAAAGCATGGACACAGAATTCACTGTGCACAAGTGATAAGGGAGAATGCCTTTGCTTTCAGCCTACATGTTGATTAACCTTTCGTTGTCCTTGAAGCTTTCTAATAAGAATATCCTATGAGTTATTTGTACTGGACACTGCAAAATCTATTAAGTGAATTAAGACAAGAAATATTCAGCATTGTGTGATTTTATATAACCTTTGGAGGAGTTACTGTAGAGTATAAATTACCATGGACCTGGGCTAGCAACAAGAACTGCCTGGTTTTATAACAATTCTTTATTTTCTCACACATTAGGTACCAATGTAAAAACAGATATGAGTTGTTGGATGATGTAGTCCTTTCGTTGTTTAGTTTGGTTCAACTTCAGAGTTAGGCACCGCCAGACCTAGTGACTTTCACAATATAAAGAATAGACTCTGGAGAACCAATTGCTGATTAGAGATTCATTTATTCAAAACCAGTGCACGACATGTTTCGGGCCCAGTGGCCCTTCCTCAAGTGCTTGTAGCACCTGAGGAAGGGCCACTGGGCCCGAAACATGTCGTGCACTGGTTTTGAATAAATGAATCACTAATCAGCAATTGGTTCTCCAGAGTCTATTCTTTATATTACCAATGTAAAAACACCCTAAATATGAATGTCATGAGTCCACTGAACAGTTTGATGCCCAGTATGTATAGATTTACCCAAGTATGTGGCATATAGGAGCCCCAAAATGTAAACTCATTTGAGCTTTCCAGATATTGCAAAATCGAACACCTTTACATGGTTTGGGGGGGGGGGCAAAGATAGAAAAAAAAAAGTATGCTCACATCCGGAAAACAATATAATTTCGAAAAAATTACACACTCTCCCTAATCCAAATTGGGTATACATGTCTTTCTACGACAAAGCACCAAGCCGCAAACCTTTCCTAAATTTGGTGATTTTGGCGACATTTCGAAAAGTCACCTCAAAACTTCCACCCTGCAGCATTTTATTTCCCACATACTACTAGGTATCAAGATGGATCACCCCAAATGTAAAAGCCTGGGGTCCTCTGAACAGTTGGAGGAGGTGGTGTATAGCTGGGAGGGTCTGAGGTGGAGGTAGGCCTCCGTATAGGAGCAAGCCAGTGTCTGGTCAGAAACTGTAATAGGTCACTATAGGAGGGACAGTTAGTGAGCAGCTAAGACTCCAACAAGGAGTTCAGTGAAGGGTTAGCACAACTACAAAGGATCAGACAGTAACCGTGAGTAATACAATTGTGTGTAATTAACCTGCTGCCACTACTTGCTTCGTGGAGTGTACCATCTGAGCATACATCTTGAATATGTGACTGAATATTGAGAAGTGGTACCATCAGTTCAACAAATCGTTTGACTGTTTTAAAGAACCACTGGTGCCAAAGTTTATCAAGAGTGACTGCTGTGTGCCAATCCTCATACCTAATGAGATTAATTCTAACAGGAGTTGCTTTGGACAGGTACAAACCAGCTTTTTGTGTTTGTATTCAATGGTAGTGAAAGGAGTTGTTTAAAGCTTCTATATTCTGGATATTACTACTTTCTGATGGAGTCCATGCAAAGCTAAATGTTCAAAAAAAAGCTAGGGATGCACCGAATCCAGGATTCGGTTCGGGATTTGGCCTTTTTCAGCAGGATTCGGCCGAATCCTTCTGCCCGGCTGGAACGAATCCTAGGATCTCTGGCCGAATGCCCGTTATACTGCAAGCCAACTTTGAACCGTAAAATCTATAAATACCAGGAATGTAGGAAGAATGCCCATTAAATCACTTATGCAGGCCTTTATATATCACCTCTTTCCAAGATTCTCCAGTTACCAAATTAAATGCATCTGACCTGTATTCATGATAGATACTTTGGGGTCCGTTTACTAAAGTGCGTTTAAAAATATTCGCACAATATATAGACAGAATTTTCGCCAAATATGTTATCGCCAGTTTTACTAACCTGCGGTAAATATAAATTTGCGAATTTTCTTGAGCAAGAATAATTGCAGTTATCGCATTCGCTGAAAATAACGCTACGTACACATTAACGCATGGTTTACTAAACAGCGAAATGTGCTAAAGAAAAAATTAACACCAGAATATTCGCAAACTTTTACCGCCACCTATGTAGTGGCGTAAAAGTATTTTTTTCGCCAGAGAATTCTCAAGGGGCAGGAAATATCCCATAATACTGTTTTTTTTTACCCATCATTCTTTGCTGACAGGAGACAGATCTGTAGCTATTGCTGACAGGATGTTTTGGCTTCTGCTTCTATCTGTTGCAACAGCAGCAGTTTCAGCTCAGAGGTGTATTATTGGCAGCGGGCATCACAGTCCAAGGATTAGTCAGCCTCTACGCTTTTTTGGTTTCATTGTGATTCCTACATTAAACTGTGCATTTCTATGAAGCAAAGAGATTGACTGGTATCATTTCTTGTTCCTATGATTCTATTGGCAGAAGGGTTTATATGATGCATACATGTTTGATTGGTGTTACTCTGGTGATGTTGTTGGATGTTGGCGTTTTGAAGATGCATTTCTGGCCATAAATGTCAGTAAAAATTGCCATAATAACCGCCATAAAACAAGACTATTTTATAGCATAAATATTCGCAAAAACTTAATTTTTCGCCAGAAAATTCGCAACTCGCTAAAATTACCGCTAACGTAACCTGGTTCCTTAACGTAGTTACCGCAAGTGATCGCAATGACTTCTGAGCGCATCGCTGTTTAGTAAACTTAGTCGCTGCGAATATTCTGGCGTAAAAATATTCTCAGCGATAACATTCGGAAACTTAAAGTCAGATTTACCGCACTTTAGTAAACGGACCCCTTTATGTTAAGCCCTGCTAGTAAACCCCCCACCCAAGTCTTAGGAACTTTCAAGCAATATCTTTGCAACTAAAAACCAGCATCTGGTCCTGTACTCACAAACTTTGCTAAGAATATTTTTAGGATAACTGGCTTATTCTATAACTACAAGAAGGTAGGCAGTTCCATCAAGAATCAAAATGACAAAGGTCTCTTGATTTTGCATAGTCAATTGAAAAACCTATAACACTTTCTAGCACGGTATGCCACAGTCAGACTAATTTTGTGTGTGTGTGTGTGTGTATGCGCCTTTTATTATAAAGCTGAATATTATAAGATCAAAACCAAATTGAAAATTGATTATATACAGTATTAGAACAAACCGATAAACAAGGTTGCTTTTGAGAGATTATTGGCAAGTAAATTAAAGGATAGGCTGTCAAAGGCAGAGATTGTCTGTAGGAACCCAGCTGCTATGTGGGTGGGCTGAATGCAGGCAGGTAACAATATGTTAAGTTTAGAGTGCACCACTGACATCTATAATGTGATTTATCTTAGCTGGCTAGAGCTAAAAGACAAATGTCTTTCAGTTCCGCAAAATAATGAGAATAATGTACTATACATGACAATGATTCTGGGGGTCATTTATGTATCTGAAAAGTTAGCATGGATAAGTAGTAACTGTATCACTAATCTTCCACAAGTACCTGTGCCAATATGGTTATGAACACAGAAAAAAGGAAGTATAATTTCCACAATATACAAAACCAACTTTACACTACATGCATGCTAGGCTTCCCAAAGCAAACATATGGGGTGCCAAATGTTAGGTAATCCCTAAGGATTTAAATTACTTACCTGATACCCCAGGCCAGAGTTTCTCTTAGCAGAAAAACTGCACAGTCCAGGACACTAGTGAGTGACCGATTGTTTTTCTCTCTTCTTTATTTGCATGGTGTGCATGTGCAGTAGAGTCAAAAGGTGGACTTTAACCAAAAAATTTTTAAAAAACTAAAAAAAAAAAAAAAAAAAAAAACCTGGCCCTTTCCGCTATAATGCCCATGTGTTGTCTGCTGGGTTTTGAAGAAAGAAGAAGGAAGAGGAGGATCTCTTGCTCACAAGTGCCCCATGCTGGTGCAGTTTTTGCCAACAGGAGCACCAGCCCAGGGTATAAGGCAAGTCATTAAAATTCGGCACCACCCATTGTTTAGGGCTTTGTTATTTTTAAACGTTCAAAGAATCATTTTAGATTAGACCATTAAAACTTTCCTAAAGCCTTGAAGCCTAGACAATCAAATTCACATTTCTGCATGGGAGCAGGTTGCTATATTACAGGTATGGGACCTGTTATCCAGAATACTCTGGACCTGATCTTTCCTTCATTTAGATCTTCATCCCGGATGTCTACTAGAGAATCAAGTAAACATTAATAAACCCAATAGGCTGGTTATGCTTCCAGCAAGGATTAATTATATCTTAGTTTGGATCAAGTACAAGCTACTGTTTTATTATTACAGAGAAAAATATAGTTTTTACTTGGATTATTTTGCTAAAATGAAGTCTATGGGAGATGGTATTTCCATAATTAGGACATTTCTGGATAACCGGTTTCCAGATAATGGATCCCATTACCTGTACTTGCCTTGAACAGCTTCTCCAGTAAAATAGTAAAAATGACAGGAGATAACAGGTATGGGACCGTTTATCCAGAAAGCTCCAAATTATGGTAATGCTGTCTCCCATAGACTCCATTTTATCCAAATTTTTTAAAAAATGATTTCCTTTTCTCTGTAATAATAAAATAGTAGCTTGTACTTGATCCCAGCCAATATATAATTAATCCTTATTGGAAGCATAACCAGCCTATTGGGCTTATTTAATGTTTACATGGTTTTCTTGTAGACAAGGTATGAAGATCCAAATTACAGAAAGATCCATTATCCAGAAAAACCCCAGGTCCCGAGCATTCCGGATAACAGTTGCCCTACCTGTACTAATAAACAAAATATTTTGGCTCTTCTATTTTACTGTTAGTAAATTCCTACTTATAACAGATCGATATTGCATTTCTAAATGTACAGCTGGTATAGGAAGAGAAAACCCGGAGATGCATAATACATGTGTGGCACAAGACCGGCCCATACAAAATAATTATCTATTGGCCTTATACATAGACCTCAGTGCACTGGATTTTCTGCCAGGCACATTTAATATCTGAACAGCCTTGACCAAAAGAACTAGTTCAAATTCAGTGGCTAAAGGAGGCCCATATCTGCCAGAAAACCTTAAAGGACCAGTAACATTAAAAAAAAAAAAAGTGCGTTAGTTTACAGAAAAAAAACCCACCAAGACAAAGTATACTTTAAAATCACAAAGTCTTTATTAAGAAATAACTTACCAAAACTCTGCTTCCCCTCTTCAGAAAAGGGGACAGAGGGACCATCAATCCTGCGGCGTTCGATTTCTCCTCCCTGGCTATTCTACCGACAGCATGCGACTGGGAAGCCCTGCGGATAGCGCTCCCACAGGCCAAGGCATGAGCTTCTTCCCTGGGAGAGATGGCTAGCGGCGGCTCCAGCTCAGCCCCGTCCTCTCAACCTTCAGGAGCAGCATCCCAGCCGCGCTGGGACAGGGTCTGATAGAGTCTGTGCGTCACCCCTTGTCAAGCAGCGGGCTTCTTGGGGCAGGATGGACTTTGTGATCAGCGCGATGTACGAGTAGGGGGCTTCACCAATGTGCTCCTGCTGACCCAACCCGACCCTGCCGCCTTGTATGGGTCTTTGGTGAAGGAGCAGCGCGGGGAGCGGGGCATCAGCAGGTCCCCATCCTCTTCCTCCTCTGCCGCGGCCAGGGCCGCTATTAGAAATCACAGGGCCCCGTACAACAATTTTCAGGGCCCCCTGGGACCCGCCTACCACGGCCCCCAAGCCCCAATTCAGATCCCGCCCACTCCACACTACAGTTAAAAGACCACATAGACATCAGTGCTAAAAAAGGTAACCCCCCCCCCACACACACACACGTTATGAAAAGCTACAGATTGTCAGGCCCCCTTATAAGTTAAAAAAAAAAACATTAGCGCCAGGGCCCCCCATAATTTTTTTTTTTTTAAATTGGTGACAAGACCCTCCCTTAAAATTAAAAAAAATAAAAAATTGATTGCCTGCCCCCCCCCTCCACAAGTTATTAAAGCCATTGGTGATCTGGGCCCCCCTGCAAGTAAAAAAAGAAATTGGTGGCCTGGGAAAGTTAAAAAAAAAAAATTGGCTAGATATCCCCAAATTTTTTTAAAAGATACTTGCCAGGGCTTTGTGTCTAAGGGGGGGCCCGGCCATGCTTCACTTACTTGATTAGCCGCCCCCCCTGCTTTCAGCGTGCTGCCAGTGGGACACTGCAGCTCTGTGCACAGTAATTTTCTCCAATCAAGATTTCCTGTACCCTCGTGGTCCTTTAAAAATAAGTCCAAGTAAAGCTGTACAGGGATGGACAAGGGGATCCAATCCCAATGCAGATTTACTGGGATTTATTCTTAATGGACCAATGAGGGTACAGGAAATCTTAAAGGAACAGTAACACCAAAAAATGTAAGTGTTTTAAAGTAATGAAAATATCATGTACTGTTGCCCTGCACTTGTAAAACTGATCTGTTTGCTTCAGAAACACTAATATAGTTCATATAAACAAGCTGCTGTGGAGCAATGGCGGAAATTGAAAAATGGCTATATGGCACAGGTTAACTAATGGATAACAGATAACACCATTAGACAGACAGAGCTAATCTGCTATCTGCTGTGTAACTTGAGCTTTTTCTCCTTTGAATGGCTGCCCCCATTGCTACACAGCAGCTTATTTATATAAACAATAGTAGTGTTTCTTAAGCAAACAGCAGTTTTTACCAGTGCAGGGCAACTATATTATTAGAATTATATTTTCATTACTTTTAAAACACTTTTATATTTTGACGTTACTGTTCCTTTAATTGGGAAAAGCTTCCGTGCACAGAGCTGTAGTGTCCTACTGGCAGCACGCTGAGCTCAAATCAAGTAAGTAAGCACGATTGGGCCCCCCCCAGACAGAAAATCCTGCGGCTCCTCGTCTTCTCGTCTGGTTACTTTCTTATTTATCTTACAGATGACAAAATAAACTAGGAGAGCTCATGTCCATGTCACAACCGGCAACCAGCATAACCAAAAATAAAAAACATGTGGGTTCATATACAAAAAATAAAAATTTACTCAAATGTAGTTGGTACTGGCTCAGTAAAGTTTTAGCCTTATAGACCTCCTACTATGTTATAATCCCTTTACAAACTGTCACAGAAGCCTTGCCTAGCAGTACATGGTTATGGAATGCTATCCATTACGGTACTGGCATCGAACAGGGCCATGAACATTACCCGATAGTAAGGATATGTCCTTCGTTTTTCTCATAGCCCGAGAGCTAAAACGAGATATACATAGAGAGAATAAATCTAAATTCCTTGTCTTAAGCACAAATAGATAAGTTGTCCCAGTTAAAGAAATCCATAAAATCACACCTAATCACACATAATAATACATGTGTGTTGTCCACGTGTGCCACCGTAAAATTCCTCACCAGCGATTAGCTCCCTGCTGCTACATGAACCTTAACTTTACTAAATGCTTTACTTTCATTAAAAAACAAAATAGTTAATTGTGTGCTCCAAAGTTTGTCTCATACTCCAATATGTAACAAACTGGTTTGTTTACCCTTGAGAAAGATCACAGTCCACAGTTCAGCAAAAATGTAAAAACAAAATGGTGTACACCTTGTTTTTTAATATCTATATTGTATACAGAGATTCAATTAAGTAGTCCTATACTTTTTCCTTATACAGTAAGATATATAATAACTATAAATACTCTATGCTACAAAATGTTATTTATTATTGTCCCCTAAAAAGGACATACTGTATAAACAAAATACTATCTGTAGGTAAAGCAGGATTACCTGAAAAGGCATTGCTTGTGTTTAGAAAAGAGATTTCTTACCTTCCATCTTCATCAATATCACAGGCAGCGACCACGATAGCATTACCTTGGCGATCTCGTAAAGCATAATATGGAGAGCTCCATTCATCCACAGCTACAGTATATGGACTAGGTGAAATCTTTTATATATTTTAGCAGTAGATTTGGCCCATTGTATCTAAGATAGAAAAAGGCAGAACCAAATTAGAATGAAGTTGCTTAAAAAAAAAATATTAAGCCAATAATAAATGTATTTTTGTACCCGGTCATAAACATGCAAAAATATGTTCTCAAATGATTACTAAATTGTCCTTTATTTTGATTCAAGATTAACAAGCAGTTATTCAGCAGGACATTGCGAAGGTTATTTGTTATAAGGTCCAAATGCCAAATACTCCAAAAAAATGTAACTATAAAATCCAAATTTTTAGAAGAAAAAAAAACTAATTTTTTGAGATGTGAATAGAAAAAGTCAGAATCTGTAAATCCGGCATTCTCAAGCCTTCCGACCTTGAATATATGTCAATGGGAGAGGTCCTATCCTATTTGCAAGTTTCTGTGATCTGTGTTGGAATTAGCCTGAAAACCCAACTATTTCGGGTTTTCAGCCAAAAATCAGAAATCGTACTATTAGATTTTCATTAGTTTTTTCTTTGTGTTTGCCCCCCGGATCTGATTAAATTTTGATTTTTTTTTTTAATAAATAAGGGCCAATCTTGGATTCTAGTTTGGTCTGACTTTTCTCATTAAAATAATCAGGAAAAATTCGGAATTAATAAATAAGGCTAGAACTAAAAGGTTTTGGAACGGATTTAAAAATGACCCAGAATACAGTGAACTGCGTTATACTTTTGATGGTTCTGCCATTGTGACTATTTTTATATATAAAAACAATGAAAAACAGCCCAGTAAGGTACTTCCCAAGATAATAGTATTATGTTATATTATCCAGAATGCTGGGGACCTGGGGTTTTCCGAATAATAAATCTCTCCGTAATTTGGATCTTCATACTTAAGTCTACTAGAAAATCATGAAAACATTAAACAACCAACAGTCTGATCCTGCTTCCCATAAGAATTAATTATATCTTGGTTTGGATCAAGTACAAAGTATTATTACAGAGAATAAGGGAATTTTTAAAAACATATTATTGGATAAAATGGAGTCTATGGGAGATGGCCTTTCTGTAATTCAGAGCTTTCTGGATGAAGGGTTTCTGGATAACTGATCCCATACCTGTATTAATATATAGGTCTGGTTACTATTTTAGATTTATAACTTTAGTTAAGATTGATTGGCCAAACAGTTCTACCAGTACACCTTAACTGAAATGTATTAACCTATATAAGGCTACTATAGCTCAAAGTATTAGGCTAATAATGACTTTAGTTACTAAAAAAAAAAAAAATTCACATAACTTGGCAACTGTTCGGAGGTATGGAGCTGTGATTAAGAGGATTTCTATTTTCCCTGGGGCTACAAAAATATTTGTATCCTGGATTGAGTCCAAATATAGCAGAGCTGTAAAGGTAACTTTTAAAATATTAAGTATCAGCAAAATATTTGTCAGGTCATCGGGCCATGTCTAAATGTATGTCTCTGGCAAGTGAAGGTAGTTTTTGCTAATGCGCTTATGCTTCCCCCTATAGTATCTGGTTATATCCCCTTATAGGATATGTTAAACTGTCTAATCAATTAAAACCTCAGAAACACAGCCTAATTACATGTAGGTCTTGGGATAATTCTCCTAATTGAGATATTCCCCCCCCAAAATATTGGACCATTACTAGTTAGAATCAAAGATAACTGCATGCTTTTTTAAATTCGGGTCTTCTGATAAAAAAAGATTATCTATGAAGGAGGCATAATGGATTTAGCATTTGAAAACAATAAGACATTCTCTAGTGGAATGAATAAAGAGTGGGAAGTATTTGTTACTATTGGCTTCTGGTTCTCTCCTGCAATTTTATATGGTTTCCTCTTTTTTGTAAAAATGTATGGAATATTTTAAAATAAATAATTGTGATACTTTATTGTGCATTTATGTATTTTTGGATATGTACATAACTACATTTTTAGATTCCAGTTTGTCACTTTCCCGTTGTGCTTTATACTGGTTTTTCTGCATTTGTAGTACAGGTATTGGATTAGTTTATCCGGAAACCAATATCCAGAAAGCTCAGAATTACAGGAATGGCAGTCTCCCATTGATTCCATTATAATGAAATAATTCCAAATTTTTAAAATAATTTCATTTTTCTCTGTTAATTAAAGCAGCACCATGTACTTGATCCCAATTAAGATATAATTAGTCATTAAAGGGTGGTTCACTTCAGGTTAACTTTTAGTATGTTCTAGAAGGCCAATTCTAAGATACTTTTCAATTGTCTCATTATTGTTTCTTTTATAGCTTATGAATTATTTGCCTTCCTCTCCCAACTCTTTCTAGCTTTCAAAAGGGGGTCACTGATCCCATCTAAAAACAATCCTCTCTAAAGCTACACATTTATTGTTATTGCTACATTTTATTACTCTCTTTCTGTTCTGACCCTCCCTTTAATATTCCATATTCTCATTCAAATCAATGCATGGTTGCTAGGGTAATTTGGACCCTAGCAACCAGATTGCTGACACTGCAAACTGAATAAAAAGCCAAATCACTCAAAAACCACAAATAATAAAAAATGAAAACCAATTGCAAATTGTCTCAGAATATCACTCTACTTAATAATAAAAGTTTAACTCAAAGATGAACAACCCCTTTAATGGAAACAGAACCAGTCTATTGGGTTCATTTAATGTTTACATGATTTTCTAGTAGACTAAAGGCTGAACTCCACGGTGCGCCAAGGAGAAATCTGTTGGCATGCGATGACACGCATGCGACGTGTAGGATGTCCATAAGATAAAGGAAGTGAATGAGAAATCGCAGGTAAAAACTACATATATCCGACTGTCGGATGAAGACGCAGCGTGGGATTTGGGATTTAATGTCTTGTGCAGCCTTCTTTTTTAAAAAAGAAAAAAAAAAACAGAGTCCAGAGTCTATAAAGCACTTATGAGCACCCAAGACTCTAAACTTCCAACACTTACTTACCTAAAGTGACAAGTAAATATACCCGATTTAACGACAGAGAAATGGGAAGATGCCACTGAGGACCCATATACCCACCTTCCCTCAGGGACAAACTTATTCAGTGCAAGTTCCTGCACAGGGTATACATAATGCCCAAAAAACTTCACCAAATAGGACAAAGAACAAATGACAGATGTCATAGATGTAACCAAGCCCCTGCCCACTGGTTTCACGTGTGGTGGTAGTACCCATGCATCAAAAATATTGGGGCAAAATAGCAATATACATGGTCAATGATCTGGGGCTGCCTCTGACAACGGAACCCAAGCAGGTGCTACTAGATGTTATAGAAGACCTCCCAAATACAAGCAAAGCTACACGTATCTTAGTAAAAACCCTTCATTACTATGGTAGGAAAACGATCCTTATGCATTGGATGGGGAGGAAAAACCCACTATAATAAACACGGTACTTCCTCTATACAAACTTACGTATGAGAAAAGGGGAAACAGCAAAATATAAAGTATGGGGACCATGGTTAACAAGAAAGATCTGGATTAGACGACCTACAAAACATGAAATGAGCAATAGGGAAACAGTAGTTTCCCCCCATACCCATGTTATGTTTTGATTATGCTGTACTCATGTATAACATCGCAGTTGTTCTTATGTATGTGATTGTTTGAATAAAAACAAAAAAAACATTTTATAAAAAAAAAGAGAGAGACAGTATGTCTGTAATTTCTAAACTTTAAAATGTTCTAAAAATATTTTCACAAACAGCTCAAGTGAATACACTATTTAATTCCCACGTGTAAAATGAAGGCAGATAATTCCCAATACCCGCAGGGCACCACAAGCAAATAAAAAACCAAGATGCCCTATAAATGTTCTGCATATTTCTGCTGTTATGATAATACAGAAGGGAGTTAAAATATTCTACAGGAACCAGGTTTAAGAACAACCTTCTGGGTTAACAACAATGACATCGAATGGCTGATTCATCTGAAATTTGGGATTTAAGGTCTTGTGCTGCGTTCTGTTATTGTTTAAAAAAAAAAAGTCAAAAAAGGAAACTATCCTAATTTCTAAACTTCCAAAACATCTTCACAAACAGCCCAAGTGACGGAGTTAATGTAGATTTTTTCTATAGAATTTGTAATTGGTGCCACCACTAAAGAAGATACCAATAGAACTCCTGCTGAATGTATTGAGTCGATATAAAGAACACAACCATCTGAGCAGAACATTCATGTGATTTACAATGTGATTGTTCCCATTCTGACTAATCTAAACTCACACAACTGACCGACACTGACTAAGCCGCACCCTCTCTACTTACTTGTTTGCAGGTGGTGTCTTCTAGGTGGCGCACTTCTGTCGGCTTCTTTCCTATTCTAAACACAGCCTCGGTCCCCACCCTCCTTTATAGCCCTTGGCCGCACCCCTCTGAAGGATTTCTGGGGCGGTTTTCCCTGTCTCTTTTGCTCCCTCTGGTGGCCACACAATAAAATTGCACCCTTTCTCTTTTGCCTCCCTCTGTTGGTTACACACTAAAATTGCCACCCTAAATGTACTTTTCTTAACACTAGTGACAACTTAGTAATTACCCTTAAAATAGCTGCTTTTTTTTACAGGTTATTCTCCAGTGTTAAAAATAAAACTAAACCTCATTTTCCCCCTATAATAGGAAACATTTCTTAGTTAATAAAAAAGGCATAATTAATCAAACATCATAATGAACCTTACAATTAAAGCTAACATTCATTAACCCTTTAAGTTGCCAGCAACATTCGCATTTCAGTTGCATGAAATGCGAAACGTTTTTGAAACATTTTGTGCCTCTCTCACTTTAAGCGGCATTTTCTGAGGGGAAACCTTTAGTTTACCTAGGAAAACTATACCATTGTTTTTTTAGGGAGAATCTGAGCTTTCTAAATCTGCCTGAGTTTTCATGTATTTCCACCGCTGCAAAAAGATTTATATCACTAAATACAAATAATACAAACAATTCCCAATCAGCCCTCACCAGCCCACTAAATACTGACTTTATATGGCAACTTATAGCAGCCCCTCTGGCATTTGCCAGAACCCACAGATTGCCAGTCCGGGCCTGCATGACAGCATCATTTCTCTAACCACTACCCCCTTAAGTGAATAAACAATGGTGAATAAATCAATGTATCAGAATAGACTGTATATAAATAACTAGAACTCATCAGCACAAAAGTCGCTAATTGCCAGTTCTCACACCCATTCAACCAGAGAAACATTACCATTGCACCTCTAACAATCCTATTAAAATATAAAGTGGCTATCCATCAATTGCAACAATCTAACTAATGTTGGACTGGGGTGTTATGGGACCCATCTCTTCGTTCTTCTGAAATTGCATCTGGACAAACTGTAGGGTGACTTTGCAATGTGTAGGTTTCACCACTGTCAATTTCAGTTATTGCCAATGGAAAAGCATTTTTGGGAGGTTTGTAGCCCACAGCCATGGATTTTTATCAGGGGTGACAAATCTCCCTTCACCCCATGGAGGCTTATTTATTAAAGGTTGGATATTAGTGGCTTTTGAAACCAAGGCCTAAACTCACAAGCTCTTAAACACCAAGGGGCAGATTCCACTAAGGGTCGAATTTCGAAGTTAAAAATACTTCGAAATTCGACCCTCGAATTGAAATCCTTCGACTTCGAATATTCGAAGTCGAAGGATTTAGCGCTAATCCTGCGATCGAACGATCGAAGGATTTTCGTCTCGCATCGAACGATTAAATCCTTCGAATCGAACGATTCGAAGATTTTAATCCAACGATCGACCGAAAATCCTCTCGATCAAAAAAGGTTAGCAAGCTATGGGACCTTCCCCATAAGGCTAACATTGACTTCGGTAGCTTTTAGCTGCCGAAGTAGGGGGTCGCAGTTTTTTTTTAAAGGGCAAGTACTTCGACTATCGAATGGTCGAATAGTCGAACGATTTTTAGTTCGAATCGTTCGAATCGAAGTCGAAGGTCGTAGTCGAAGGTCGAAGTAGCCCATTCGATGGTCGAAGTACCCAAAAAATACTTCGAAATTCGAAGTATTTTTCATTCGAATCCTTTACTCGAGCTAAGTGAATCGGCCCCTAAATGTTATTGAATTTATTAAAAGATCCATATATAAAAAGTATGGACACAAAAAAATGCTGAACCGATTCGCTAAAAATTATGAATACCTTGAAACACAAGTCCAAAATGATTTACATTGGTCAATAAGATCAGCACAGCTCTCATGGACTTCTATAGCACCTCAACAACTTTTACTTGGAGAAGTCTGGCATTTGAGGTTTTAGTTTCTTAGAGCTTATAATATAGGAAAACCATACATTTTCCGAAATTTGCGGGGGAAAAAACTCAACTCAATTGTTAGTAAACGGGCTCATCACCATTAGGGGCAGATTTATCAAAAGTGGGAATAGAACTCAACACAGAAAAACTCACTCACTTTCTATTCATTCCTATGGGAGTTTTAGAATCATATTTATCACTGGAGTTCATCATTTGATAAATGTGCTTTTTCAAAATCCCATAGGAATGAATAGAAAGTGAAGTTTTTCTGTGGCAAGTTCTTTTCTCGCATTTGAATAAATCTGCCAATGTAACACTCAGATTCATAAACATTATCTTAAAGGGCTTGGTCACCTGCCTAACACTTTTTTTTAGTTAGTTTAGAGATGCACCAAATCCACTATTTTGGTTTCAGCCGAACCCCCTAATCCTTCACGAAAGATTCGGCCAAATACCGAAGGAATCCGAATCTGCATATGCAAATTAGGGGTGGGAAGGGGGGGAACATTTTAACTTCCTAGTTTTTGTGACTAAAAGTCATGCGATTTCCCTCCACGCCCCTAATTTGCATATGCAGGCAGCAGAAGGATTCGGCCAAATCCGAATCCTGCTGAAAAAGGCCAAATCCCGAACCGAATCCTGGATTCGGTGCATCCCTAGTTTAGTTGTTTTCCAATTATTCACCAGTAATAAATACAATTACTTTCCATCTTTTACTTTTTACAGTTTTTCTATAATCAAGAAGTTGAATGTTCCTGTCTCTGTTGTTTGAGTCTGGCAGCTCAGTGATCTATGAGCAGATTCTGAACTGTTAAAGTGGACCTGTCACCCAGACACAAAAATCTGTATTATAAAAGTCCTTTTCAAATTAAACATGAAATCCAATTTCTGGTTTTTATGAAAGCATTCATAGCTGTTGTAAACTAATTTAAAAATCTCAGCTGTCAATCAAATATTGTCTGCCCCTCCTCTATGCCATGGGCATAGAGACGGGGCAGACAATTACTTTCACTTTCCATTCAGCACTTCCTAGATGTCACTGCTCTCCACACATTCCCCATTCTCTTTTACCATTTAATTGTGTAGCCAGGGCATGGGAATGGACATCGGGTCCCCCATTCTGGTGCACAAACACGATTCTGAGATGATGGAAGGCTTGTCTTAATAACAGTGTGCACAAAATGGCTGCTGCCTGCTTGGTATAATTTTGAAATCCCAGACTGAAGGAAACAAGATTCAAATAATTTATTAGTGTAATTTAGTTCATTTTGCTTGACTAATGTGAATAAAATAGGATTTTTAATAATTTTTTGTGGTGACGATCCCCCTTTAAAGGGTTGTTCACTTTTAGTATGAATGTAGAGAGTTATATTTTAAAACAATCTGCAATTGGTTTTTCATGTTTTGTTGTTTGCTGTGTTTCAGTTACAGCCTCTCCAGTGATTGCTAAGGGTCTAAACTACCCTAGCAACCATTCATTGCTTTGAATAAGAGGACAAAAAAATGAATGAGAGTTCCTGAAATAAGATCAAAAAATAAATACAGGCATTGGGACCCGTTATCCAAAATGCTCAAAACCTGGGATTTTCCAGGTAACGGATCTTTCCATAATTTGGATCTTCATACTTTTGTAATGACATACTCAGGGGCCCCATGAGGCCCAATAAAGAGCAATTTCAAACATTATATTGGTTAAAACAGGTCAAACCTCTGTGTATTTTGGGGGGTCCTAAAATTAGTTTGCTTTGGGGCCCAATAACTTCTAGTTAGGCCACTGGACATACTAAATGTAAGAAAACTCTACAGCACCCAGCAGCAACTGGAAGAGTCTACCACTTGCTCTTCAATTAGAAGGCCCGGCGGTGAGCAGTGTGACAGGAAGTAGGCGTGGCTTAAAGCAAATGGAGGGAGGATTAAAGCAAATTAAGGCGAGGCTTAAAGGAATTGTTCAGTGTAAAAAAAAATATTTGGGTAAATGGATAGGCTGTGCAAAATAAAAGAATGTTTCTAATAGTTAATAAGGCATAAATGTAAGTATAATTGGCTGGAGGGATGGATGTGTAAACATAATAGCCAGAACACTACTTCCTGCTTTTCAGCTCTCTTGATTTACATTGACTGGTTACCCTGGTTACCAGGCAGTAACCAATCAGAGACTTGAGGGGGGCCACATGGGTCATATCCAGTAGCGGCCCTGGTTTGTGACGGCGCAGCCGGTCCACGCCCCCTCCATACCACCCGCATTTTCAGTGGCGCGCGGGCTGCGGGAGCCCTGAGGGGGTGCAGACCCACTGGTCATATCTGTTGCTTTTGAATCTGAGCTGAATGCTGAGGATCAATTGCAAATTCACTGAATAGATATGTCCATGTGGCCCCCTCTTCAATCCACGAATAAATCAGAGTTCTAGAGCTGAAAAGCAGGAAGTAGTGTTCTGGCCATTATGTTACACAACCAGTCACTCCAGCCTTCATACATTATACATTTTTGACTAACTAACTATATTAGAAACATTTTTATTCTGCACAGCCTTTTATTTACCCAGTTTTTATTTTCTACACTGAACTGTTCCTTTAAAGCAAAATGGGGGCGAGGTTTAAAGCAAATGGAGGTGAGGCTTTAAGCAAATGGAGATGAGGCTTTAAGCATCATGTGGGCGAGGTTTACAGTACATGGAGGCGAGGCCTGGAACTCACAGTTAGGGTAGGACACACTGGGCGATTTGGGGATTTTAGTCGCCTGGGCGACTAATCGCCGCGACTTTTCTCCCCGAATGCCTCCCCTCGCTCTGCGCCTGGCTAAAATGAAAATCGCCTGCGCTAATCACACGCTGCGATTCGTTTCCGAAATCGCCCGAAGTTGCCTCACGAGGAAACTTCGGCGCGACTTCGGAAAATGAATCGCCGCGTGTTGATTAGCGCAGGCGATTTTTCATTTTAGCAGGCGCAGAGCGAGGGGAGCATTCGGGGAGAAAAGTCGCGGGGCGATTAGTCGCCAGGCGACCTAAAACTCCCCAAATCGCCCAGTGTGTCCCTACCCTTAGGAAGTGGGGTTGCAATTACAGGAGAAAGTTAAGAATAAAATGGAGATTAAAGGAAAACTATACCCCCCAAAATGAATACTTAAGCAACAAATTGAATGACATATTAAAGAATCTTACCAAACTGGAATATAGTATTTACATAAATATTGCCCCTTTACATCTCTTGCCTTGACCACTATTTCGTGACTCTATCTGTGCTGCCTCAGAGATCACCTGACCAGAAATACTACACTCTAACTGTAACAGGAAGAAGTGAGGAAGCAAAAAGGCCAGAACTCTGATCTGTTAATTGGTTAATGTGACGTTACATGTGGTTTGTATGTGTGCACAGTGAATCGTACGATCTCAGGGGCGGCCCTTATTTTTTAAAATGGCAATTTTCTATTATGATTACCCAATGCACATACTACTAAAAAAGTATATTGATTATGATAATGGTTCATTTACATGAAGCAGGGTTTTACATATGAGTTGTTTTATGCAATATTTTTTTAATATAGACCTACATTTGTTGGGGGGTATAGTTTTCCTTTAAGAGGGCCGGACTGAATGCAATAGAGGCATGCTAGCAACAATAACAGATGTGACATTTCTTAATCCCACATCTCCAGTCCTTAATATCGGGTCCTTGGGCCCAATACACCTCTCTGGGGCCTACAAAACCCATTAGCCGACAGTCGCTTTTCCAATTCAATCAGTAAACTGCGAGCTTGCCGCTTAGGAGTAGGATGGAGCCGGTTACCCGTTGCCGCAACTTTTGTCAACTAAATCGTTTTTCTGGTTTAAAAGAAACCCTTAGAGTATTTTGAATAATTGTCCTTCACGCTGTGCGTTACTCCTTTACCCTCTCATACAGTGAAACTTCAGCTTTAAATCCTTTGATTTGAAGTTTCCCTCCTTATACATTGTTTTCTATGGGTGTTCTAACTGAATGCCTTACTGCACTTCTCTCAAAACTAATGTGGCTTTTCTGTTAATTCCTTCCAATGTCAAGCCATATTGCTTTCCTTTCGCTGAACTGAGGATTTGCGGTCGCCAGTTTCCCTTTATAGATTCAAAACGAAGCAGGCGCCGCAAGTCACATGTGCGTGACGGTCACCAGAGGCCTAATATTGACACGGAACTAGCGCGACGTTAGCGTTTCCCTTGTAGGTTGCGTCTAGATCCAAGTTGCTAATGGTACAGAGGATCTTTACAGATTAGGAAATAGATCTTTCAGTGTGGTTGGGCTAAATCCTAGTGGGAAAAGGTACAGTAATAGAAACTAGACAATTCAGTCAGACATAGCTAGTTCCAAGTTGCTAATGGTACAATTTTTCTAGTTGGAAAATGAATAGAAACTAGACAATATAGTGCATGTAAAATACATCCCACTTATTTTTAGTGTTTGGAAGGACTTGTGCGTATGATTTAGCTCATTTATTTTAAAGGTATACTCTCCCTTTCACTCTATATAGTATATCATGGTTCTTATACGATAATGTCAGCAACTAGGATTTAGTGTATTTTACACAAAGAGTCTATTTCCTAGTGGGAAACACAATATGATATGCTCATAGTGGGTTCTCTGCTCCGCTCTACTGGTATATTGTAAGACACTCGAATCTAGTGTATTTTGTATGTTGCTTACATACATCTTTGCTTACCAGGGATATTATCCACTAGGATCTAGTGTTTTTAGTATGAAGCGTCTATTTCCTAGTTGCTTACATACATCTTTGTTTTACTGGGATATTATCCACTAGGATCTAGTGTTTTCTAAATGAAGCATCTATTTCCTAGTTGCTTACATACATCTTTGTTTTACTGGGATATTATCCACTAGGATCTAGTGTTTTCTAAATGAAGCGTCTATTTCCTAGTTGCTTTACATACATCTTTGTTTTACTGGGATATTATCCACTAGGATCTAGTGTTTTCTAAATGAAGCGTCTATTTCCTAGTTGCTTACATACATCTTTGTTTTACTGGGATACAATTATCCACTAGGATCTAATGTATTTAGTATGAAGCATCTATTTCCTAGTTGCCTACATACATCTTTGCTTTACAGGGATACGATTATCCACTAGGATCTAGTGTATTTAGTAAAAAGCGTCTATTTCCTAGTTGATTACATACATCTTTGCTTTACAGGGATACCACTAGGATCTAGTGTTTTTTAGTATGAAGCGTCTATTTCCTAGTTGCCTACATACATCTTTGCTTTACAGGGATACCACTAGGATCTAGTGTTTTTTAGTATGAAGCACCTATTTCCTAGTTGCTTACATACATCTTTGATCAACAGGGATTCGATTATCTACTAGGATCTAGTCTTTTTTTCAGTAAATAGTATTTCCCCAGTGGGCTACACTAAGATAGTATGAACAGACATCCTATACTGCCTCTACTGGGATACTATAATCCACTAGGATCTAGTGTATTTCATGGTAAGAGTCTATTTACCAGTGCGTTAAACACTATGGAATACCGTGAATGGACTCCCTGTTCTGCTTTTCTGGGAAACTAGAATCCTCTAGGATCCAGTGTATTTTCTAAAAATAGCATTTCCTAGTGGCATTCACATTATGATTTGCTGAGAATGGACTCCCCTGTTTTGCTCTATTGGGTTACTATAATCAACTAGTCTATTTTATGGAATAGGTCTATTTCACAGTGGGATAAACACTATGGAATATTGTAAATGGGCTACTGAATACTATTAAACCAGTGCTGTCCAAATTCTATGGTACTGAGGGCTGGATTTTTTTTTGCCCTGTCGTCAAATAATGGAAACCAGTGTTGACCACTTTATGTTTTCTAAACCATACCCACATTATCATAAGAAGATATACATATCCACTGGTGAGCAGGAGGCTTATGGATTTAACAGTATGTCTTAAAGGGGAATTCAACCCCATGGGCGCTAAACCCCGGCCTCTCTCCCTCTTCCCCCCAGGCCTACCTCCCCCCCTGGGCTATTGCCCCTAACTTGAAACTTACCCCCAAACTCCAGTTCCTTTCGTGTAGGTTCGCAGCTTCCACCTTGTCCCGTGCCGTCTTCTTCCTGACGGCCTGGACTGTCAGTGCAGACACCATGGGGTTAAGTATCCACCTCCGGAGGCAGGACAGAAAAAAAAAACTGAATCTCAACTCCTCCCTCTTCATATAAGCTCTTGCTCCTCCTGATTCCCCTCAGTTTAGTCTGTCAGCTCAGTTAGGAGAATGGAAAGGATAGCAGAGAAAGAGCGAGAAGAGATTCATAACAATATAACATTATTAACTTGCTAACTAATAACAGTAACTTGACAAGGGTGGGGCTTACTGCACTGACAATCCAGGCCGTCTAGAAAATGATTTTGACACCATGGGGACATCCAAAAGCTGTCCCATTTCTAGGGTTGGGTCTACGAATTACTGTGGCCTCACTGCAGCTTGAAGAACTTTTCTACCAAATGCTGCAGGGGCGGAATGATAAACATGTAGTTTATAAAATTTGGCAAATGTAGACAAAGAAGCCCAAGTGGCTGCCTTACAAATTTGTTCTGGAGTAGCAGAATTTAGTTATGCACAAGCCATAAGTGACTAAAAAAACATCAGACTTTCGATAAGATTTGGATCTGTCAAGATAGTAACGTATTGCCCTAACTACATCTAACTTATATAGGGATTTCTCTTTAGCATTAGAGGGTTTAGGGCATAGGGAAGGAAGATTTATTTCCTCATTAATATGGAAGGCTGATACAACTTTTGGAGTGAAAGAAGGTAGAGTTCTGAAAACAGCACAATCCTGGTGCAGTATGAGCCATGGTTCTTTGTGAGATAAGGCTGCCATGTCTGATACTTGTTTTGCTGACGTAATAGCCAGAAGGAAAGCCATTTTCCAGGTAAGGAATTTTAGTGGACATGTCGCTAAAGGTTCAAATGGGGTCCTTGAAGGACATTGAGGACCATGGTGAGATCCCAGGGTGGTGTTGGATCTCTGAACGGTGGTCGGACCTTGCCCACCCCTTGCATAAATTGTATGAGATCAGGTTCCTTTGCCCACTGATGTTGTAGTAGTAAGGAAAGAGCTGATACTTGTCCTTTCAGGGTGGATAATGAAAACTTTGTTGAAAGTCCATGGTATGACTAAGGCATCTACGTATGCCGCCCTTGCGTCCTGTGACCTGGCGCAGTACGTAGGTACCTTGAAATTGTGTCTGGACGCTAACATATCTATGTCCGGCAGGCCCCATTTGAGCTGCTGTCGGCTTAGGTAATCCGCCTCCCAGTTTAGCACCCCTGGGATGAAAACTGCTGAGATGGTTGGAACGTGCTTTTCTGCCCAGGTGAGAATCTGCGCTACTTCGCGCATTGCTCTGTTGCTGCGGGCCCCCCCTGTTTGTTTAGGTAGGCGACCGCTGTGGCATTGTCTGATTGAATTCTGAGTGGTTTGTTTGTCAAATCTCGCGACCAATGCAGTAGGGCATTTCTTATTGCTCTGATCTCCAACACGTTTATGGGAAGCTTTGTTTCTGCAGATGACCATGTTCCCTGGCATGTGTGAGGTGGCCAAGTCTGTGGTCACTACTGTCCATTTGGGGGAGGCCCATGTCCGGCCTTCGGTTAGGTTGTGAGGTAATGTCCACCAACCTAACCACTTTTTGATCAACAGGGGAATTGGAATTGTCTGAGTCAAGTCCGTGTGGTTTCTGTTCCAATGTTTTAGAAAGTGATTCTGAAACTCCCTCATATGAAATCTGCCGAAGGGTAGTGCTTCCAGTGCTGCTACCATGTAGCCCAATAACTGTAGACACCGTTCTGCTGAGATGGTGGTCTGAAGACAGACCTGGTGGGCTGATTGTGTAAACGTTTGTATTTTCTCTGGAGGTAGAGAAATGGTCTGAAGGGTTGAGTCGAACAACATCCCCAAGAATTGAAGACGTTGAGTGGGCGTGAGGTGACTCTTTTTGTGGTTCACGACCCACCCCTATTGCTGCAGCGTCATGACGCAAGTTTGAGTGTCCCTGAGACATTGGTGGTATGATGGGGGACCTGATGAGCAGGTCATCTAGATAAGGAGTGATTGATATCCCCAGATGCCTGAGATGTGCTATCAGCGGGCTGAGTATCTTTTTGAACACCCTGGGTGCTGTGGAAAGGCCAAATGGAAGTGCCCGAAATTGGTAATGTTGGTCCAGTACGGTGAATCGTAGATACTGCTGAGATTGCTTTTTGATGGGTACATGAAAATATGCGTCTTGAAGATCGACTTTTGTCATATAGCAATGGTGTGTCATTCACATTACCACTGAGCGAATCGACTCCATTCGAAACTTCTGTTTGGACACTACTTTGTTTAGTGACTTCAGATTTAGAACAGGCCTGAAGGTGCCTTCCTTTTATTTGACTAAAAAAAGATTTGAGTAAAAACCTTTGTAGCATTCTTTGTGAGGAACTAGTGAAATGACATTGTTGTGTTGTAGATTGTTGACAATCTGTAAAAGAGCAAGTCTTTTGGTTGGGTATTTTGATGTGGTTGAGCGTTTGAAAGTGCGAGGGGGTAGGCTGTCGAAGGGAATTTTGTATCCTTCTGCAATGATTGATAGGACCCAATTGTCCGGAATGTGGTCTTGCCATACTGGGAAAAATTGTTGAAGACGACCACCCACTCCCCCTACGCTGAGCCTTGAGTCAGGCTGAGTTGGGCTTTGGGGGACCTGGTTTGTTGGCCTATCTTTGTTGATTTGACCAGGTTGGTCTACCCTTTTTAGGCTCTCCGCCAGATTGGGAAGAGTGAAATGAGGAGTTGCGAAAGGAACGAAATGAGCGTCCCTGGGAATTCCATGGCCTATTGTAAGGTCTATTGTAGGAGCTATTGGGTCGTTCAGATCTGGATTTTTTACCAGAAGGTAAAAATGTGCTCTTACCACCGGTAACCTCTGTAATAATCTGTTTTAAGTCGGGACCGAAAAGAGTATCTCCGGTAAATTTTAGATTCATTAACTTGTTTTTGGACGCTGTGTCGCCAGACCAGTGGCACAACCATAATGCTCGTCTTGCCACCACTGTGTCTACACTGGTCTTAGCAGCCAGCCTATTGCTGAATCCACTTTAGGTGCCTTATCCCATATGTTTCGCTGTTCTTCTGGAACAGGGTAAGTGTTAAGGAGCGTTGAGTCTGGGAGAGCCGGTGATCTGGTTTGGACCATTCTCTGTCTATAACTTGGGTAACTGATTTGAAGATAGGGAAAACCCTAGACTTCATTGGTTGTACACCCAACACTTTGTCCGCCTTTGATGTGGCCGTTGATTCGTCTTTAATTTCTAGCGTAGCTAGCATTTCACGCAGCAGTCGTTGGCTATTTCTGGCTCTCACTGACAGAGATTTCTCCAGACTCAACATCACTATCTTGATCACTAGCCTCATCAGAATCAGATGATTGTGTGTCTACAGTAGCTTGTGTCTTTCTTTTCCTACTTTGTTCCCTATGTTTTGTAGGTTGATTCATGGAAGTTTGGATAGTTGATTTGATCCAGTCAAATAATTCTTCCAACTGCGGAGGCTTTAATGTAGAAGGACCTTGAGCCTCCAAAGTCGGGGGAGGGCTGCCGTCTGCCTGTTGCAATGGAATTGGATGTGGTGACAAAGTAGGTGCTGAGTCTGTTGGTTCTGCACAATCTAGGCATACACCTTGTTCCCCTTTGCGTAGTGTATATCCTGACGAAGGGAGGTTGTACCCCCCGAAACGTTGATACTGGTGGTGAACACAAATAAAAGAAAACTGCAGAAAATTGGTGTGTGCGGATCCATAATTGAAACTGCTAACCTCCTAGAAGGACAGAAGAAAAAAACTGAGGGAATCAGGAGGAGCAAGAGCTTATATGAAGAGGGAGGAGTCGAGATTCCGTTTTTTCTCTGTCCTGCCTCTGGAGGTGGATACTTAACCCCATGGGAGCTCATTTATCAACAATGGGCAAATTTGCCCATGGGCAGTTACCTATAGCAACCAATCAGTGATTAGCTTTTTAAAAAGTGCTATTAAAGGGGGGGCGTGGCTGAATGGCAGGCTGAGTAGACGTGCAGCAGGGGAGCTCCACTCGCTGAAGATCCTGATCCTAGCCATTTCTAGGACTGAGTAAGCATCGTTTGCAGGACACTTACCTTCCGACTAGCGCAGTGATAACCAGTCATGCAGAGAAATGCTCACAAAGTGCGCTCAGACGCCGCAGCGCGTCTCGAACAGTTTGCCCGCACTCCAAATCAAAATGGCGGCGGCCCGTCGCATAGCACCAAACAATCTGCGCACATGCATCCACGGAGCCCCGATAAAGCTATGGAGCCTGAGGAAGTTGTGGCCCAAGAAGACCCGACACCTACAGATCTCATGGCAGCCATCCTACACTTCCAAAATACGCTGACTACCACCTTTACCTCTAAAATAGAGGAATTTAAGGTGGACCTATCCCTGATTAAGCAGGATCTCCAGTCGGTGCGGGAGAGGACGAGCCGGGCAGAAGGCAGAATAAGTGAGCTGGAGGACCGAACAGCTTTTCTGCGAGAGGACATGAGGCACCTGCACTGCCAACTGCTGGCTACTACTGACCGATTGGAAGACATGGAAAACAGGCAACAGAGGTCAAATATCCGTGTTGTGGGCCTACCAGAACGCAGTGAGGGGGCCACTCCAGAGACCTTTACGGAAGCATGGCTGAAGGAAATCCTGGGCGCCTAAATTTTTTCTGCGCAATTCGTGGTGGAGCGTGCCCATAGAGTCCCGACCAGGCCTGGTCCGCCGGGTGCACCACCTCGCCCCTTTCTCATCTAAATGCTGAACTACAGAGACTGTGATGCGTCGTTACGAGAGGCAAGGAACAAGGGAGAGCTACACTATGCTGGCGTCAGAATCTCGCTATACCCCGACTACTCGGTGGTGGTACAGAAAAGAAGCCTACATTGGAGCCAAGAGAAAACTCAGAGACCTGGGCATCACATATTCTATGCTATATCCAGCAAAGCTGAGAGTGGTCGAAGGAGACAAGACAATATTCTTTGACTGATCTGAGGATGTCCTGGACTGGCTCGAACGCCGGCCAAGAGGTAATCTCAGTCCCCGGGCCCAGTAAAAGTCCCTCGTATCTGGGATGTTCACTCGGAGTTGGGGCCGAACCCAGGGCCTTATTGTCTTCAACTCCAAGAGCATCACATATCCTGTTCTTCTTTCATCTCCCTTGGGACTGACCCTGTTTGTAACCACTGCTAATATTGGGTACCCTCAGAATGGCGCGGTGCCATACATCTAGCCATGGCAGCGGCTGGTTATTTCACCTCTTATTGCAGTAACTCACTTGTATTTGGGGGAGCCTGAGTTCCCATTCCGGGGTGGGCTGTGCCATGTTGGCAGGTCTCACAGAGGCTCATTGTAATGCTTCAGCCTTGAGTTACAAAACACTACTATTAAGAATTGTCTGGTCCAAGTACTATGCTTTGCAACCCCACTGCCGTTGCAGTTCCATGAGACCTGTGAGTCATTACCTACTGGGCTGTCTTAGTCCATTGCACGGTTACCATGGGGGCCCCCAGGCCGGCGCTGGGACCTGCCCTCAGGCATGACGACGGTTGCCCGCTTTGCTTCCCATTGTTGCATTCAAATGTAGATTGGAGTGCCTGGGCCCCCAACTCGGGAGAGGGGTGCTATGGTGGCAGCTCGTACTGCGGCTCATAGATTGGCAACAGAATTGAGCCATAATGTTGTACCTCTCTGACACAACTGTTTGCAGGGCTGACTGATCCTGTTCATGGAACATCTGGTCATTGCAATCAATTCCTTACAAAACACAGAGCGAGCTCGAACTGCCATCTGTTTTTCTTTATCTCACAAGTTAAATAATGTTCCACACGTCCCTGGAACAAGAGTTAGTTTGGGAATGATGTATCTCCAAGTTGGGGGGAGGATACCGGGAGGGGGGCGTATAATCTGGGGATGTTTTATTGCATGTCTTTTTCTGACTTTTCTTTCTTTGCCAAGGTGGAGCCAGGTATGTTTTGAATATGTGTGTTATTTACGAAAATGTTTACGAAAATGTTTTGATGTGATTTACCTGTGGTTTTCCATACTAGGGAGGTTGCCATTGGCCACCCTCCCCATTTACAACCTTACTAGGCACAATGTCGGTACAACAACAGTTTAGTTTGCTGTCATGGAATGTCAGGGGTTTAAAAAGGTCGGTGGTGTTGCAACAAATAAGGAAGTCGAGGGCTGACATTATTATGTTGCAAGAAACTCACCATGTAGGTCAGAGAGTCAGGGCCCTGAAAAGGTTATGGATAACAACTGTCTACCATTCAGAATACTCCACTTACTCCAGGGGAGTGGCCATCTTGATTAGGAAACCCTTCAATTTTACATTTGTGAAGATAATAACTGACAGAGTAGGAAGATTCATAATTCTTAAGGGGCAAATAGATGGCACTACTTTTATACTTGTTAATGTGTATCTCCCGCCGCCCGCAGATTTACAAATCCTCAACGAGGTATTACAGAAGGTGTCCACAATGGGTAGCTTCCCCATAATATGGGCTGGGGATTTCAACATGGTCCCGGACCCTGCTGTGGATAGACTGAGGCCCATAGCAAGTGATAATAAAATCTTTGCGCAATGGATTGAGTCAGCTGGCCTCACTGACACCTGGAGATGGCGTAACCCCCATTTCCAGCAATTCTCTTGTTATACTGTTTCCTCTTCGGCTATGTCCAGGATTGACCTCATCCTGGTCAGTGCGGAAGTGTTGCAGGCCCTGGAGAACATCCATTTCTCCACCCGGGTGTGTTCGGATCACTCCGCAGTTATATTAACAATAGCGGCTAGGGACACTGCGGCCCCACGGCATTGGAGACTCCCCCCTAAGTGGATCTCTAATGCTAAAGTCGCGGAGAACTATGCTCCATTACTAGAGGCCTACTGGCAGGATAACCAAGGGAGTGTCCCTGAAGACATAGTCTGGGACGCATGTAAGGCCCATATGCGAGGCACCTATATTTCTTTGATTTCAGCTTCCAGGAGGGATAATGAAGCTAGTCTGGAATCAGCCAGGATTGACTTAGCTAATCTTGAGAGTAGCCTTATATCTTGCCCCTCTGACGCTACCAAACAGGACCTTGCAGCAGCGCAGAGACGTATAAACCTGCTGCTTAAGAATAAAGCTTCTCAAAAAGAGGTGTACCGGAAAGCAGCATGGTTTGACAAGGGGGATAAGAATGGGGAATCGCTCGCCCTTCTAGCTAAGGGAGATGTCCCACACACAGTTATACAGAGGGTTAAGGGGGAGGATGGTGCAATGATCACTGACAGGTCACCCTTGGTACATAGGTTTCAGCAGTACTATCAAAAAAGTTATGCAGCTCCTCCACCAACCTCAACTCGGGACCTTGTTTCCTATGTAGACAGGATACTGCTCCCATACCTTAGCCAACAACAAAAGGTTGAGTTAGAATTGGATATGACAGACGAGGAGATAGATAAAGCTATAGCCGACATGCCAACAGGGCGGTCTCCTGGCCCGGATGGCATTCCAACGGAATGGTACAAAAACCACGCAAGGACTCTGACCCCTAAACTCTGTGCGTTATTTAATAGAACATCTCACGATGCCTCACTCCCAGCGTCTTGTTACATGGCCCATATAGTACTGATACACAAGACAGGCAAACCACTTGACAGATGTGACTCTTACCGACCTCCTTGCTCAATTGTGACACCAAAATATTTGCAAAAGTGCTGGCAAACAGAGACAAACGGGTCGTCACTGACCTAGTGCATCCAGACCAAGACTGGATTTATGCCCTCTAAGGCTACGGACATCAATGTCCGGAGATTATTTAATAACCTGGCCCTAGAACATGTTAATAGAGGGAGTAGAATAGTTGTGTCGCTGGACACAGCTAAGGCATTCAACATGGTTTCGTGGGCATACCTCTGGGAAGTCTTGGTTCGGTTTGGATTTGGACAGCGGTTTATAGGTTGGGTGAAGGCACTGTACCATAAGCCTGAAGCCAGAGTCCTTGTTAACAGAGTACTCACGGAGGCAATACAACTTGGGAGGGGGACGAGACAGGGCTGTCCCCTTTCCCCATTGCTGTTCGCCCTTGCAATTGAACCTTTGGCAGTGAGAATCAGAGAAGATCAGGGGACAGAAGGGCTAGCAATCGGAAGAATTATGGAAAAACTATCTTTGTATGCGGATGACATGCCTTTATCTTGCTAATCCACATAGAGTGCTCGAGACAGCCCTGCATGTCATAGAAGAATTTGGGGAATTTTCTGGACTCCGCATTAACTGTTCTAAATTTCCGATTGATCCATTACCTGTGGGTTCACCAGCACAAATTTGCCACCTACAAGTAACACAGTCCTTTAAATATTTAGGGATAAATGTTCACTTAGATTGCAAAAAATTTGAGGAGTTTAACTTGTCCCCAATAGTGGAAGCTTTAAAGGCTAAAACAGATGTCTGGCAACAATTGCCACTCTCCGCCCCGGGTAGAATTAACTTGTTCAAGATGGTGTTTCTGCCTAAATTCTTGTATGTGTTCCATAATTCACCTGTATCACCAAGGAATCAATTGTTTAAGCAACTAGATTCCATACTGCGCAGGTTCATTTGGGCGGGAGAGCACCCGCGCATGAGTTTCAATACGCTACAAGCCCCGGTGACGAGTGGAGGGCTAGCGCTCCCTAACCTGAAGCTCTATTTCCTAGACAGCCAATTAACCTATGCGCACTGGTGGTTGGTTGGTGCCCCAAGCTGACAATCCCTCCACTACCTTGGAAGCGTCGTCCATGGGGTCTTTTGAAGCCTTGGCCAAATTGCCGTATAGAGGTCCCACTGGACACTACAACATCACCACTCCTATGGCCACAGTGACGGAAGCATTTAAAAATGGACTTAAACATGTCCACAGGGCAAGGTCGGTATGGTCCCACTGGACACCTTTGTGGGGTAATGACTCCTTTCCTCACCTGGGTGCGCTGCCTGACATTAACACTTGGGCCACTAGCGGAGTAAAAATTCTAGGGGATATTGTGGAGAATGGGGACATCAAGGGATTTCAAACCCTAAAAGAGTGTTATAATTTGCCTAATTCTATGTTCTTTAGATACCTTCAATTAAGGCATGCATTTAGAACGCAATTCCCCATTCGGCCCATTGATATGGTAGACTCCACAGAGAAATACCTGTGCAAGGAAGCCCTTGGTTTTATACCATACTATGTCATGCCTCCCCAGACCCCCTAGCCAAGGTGAAAGCAAAATGGGTTAGAGACATCCCAGAATTGGAGGATGACATGTGGGAGGATGCACTTAAACAAATTCCGAACATCACAATGTCAATCAGAGACAGATACATCCAAGCGAAGTTCTTTAACAGAGTATATCTCACTCCACATAGGCTTGTGAAGATATACCCAACTACTCCGGACCTCTGTGGTAAATGTAATCTGGAAGTTGGCACATATTTGCATGTATCTTGGACCTGCCCGCTTATTCAGGTGTACTGGGGGGAAGTTCTGCAACATATCTCTACCACCCTAAATGTCCCATGCATTATAAACCCGTTAGTACTGTATGTCTTTTGGGAGTGGTGGATGACCTAGGGTTGCACGCTGGGGTTAAGTTATGCTATCTCCAACTGTTATACTATGCAAAAAAGGCCATTCTACTACAGTGGTAGTCCACCGCCCCACCATCCTTAGGTTTTTGGCGATCTCTAGTTAACGACACCCTTCCTAATCAGAAAATGACCTACATTGCTCGGGGATGCCCGAAAAAATTTGAGAAAGTCTGTGCCCTGTGGCTGGAAATGGAGGACACTAGGCCAGGCCCCATTGTCTAATGACACTGTCACTGACTACTGTTTGCGAATGTAAGGTAAAGTCTTTTTGATGAATAGTCAAGGACAAGGCTCAGAATGTAAGGTCAAACTATGTATTTTATTTGGCTCCACTGGCATAAAACGCTGTCTTGTATGATTTCTTCTCTCTTCTTCTTTCTTTTCATCCACCTCTTGAAAATTTTGAAAAATAAAAACTTTTTTTTAAAAAAAAGTGCTATTAAAAATTAAGAAAACAGTTGGTGAGGAGTCTACTACTGTTGACAATTATCACAGTAGAACTTTCAATTTGTAGTAACACACTGGTCATGTTTTGCATTTTCACACATGGGAAATGGAACCACATTTTGCACTTAGAGCATTCAATAATGATTTGCTTAGGTCTGTATATATGACAGCTGCAAAGGAAACATTGACATATGCCCACTCTCAAAGCATTTAATTTAATGTGCTCTCATTTCTTCTTGACAAAACTCTATGGGGCAAATTCACTAAGATTCGAAGTTGCGCCAGGCGCAACTTCGCCGCACTTCGCCAGGCGTATTTTCGGCAACGCTCCACAAATTCACTAAAATCCGAAGTTGCGCTCACGGGTAGCGTAAGTTTGCGAAGTTGCGCTAGTGTTAATTCGTCAAGCGAAGCGATGGTTCATTTGCATACGGCGCCAAATTAAAATTTCAATGGAGGAATACGTATCAGCACTACAAATGGCTAGAAAACCTTCAAAACATCAAATAAAAATTTTATTTTGCCCTACACATGTGCCCACTGTCTAGGTAAGTTGCCATGAGTCAGGAAATGTAGGGGGGAAGTAGGGGAGCCCCAAAAATTTTTTCGATCTATTTCAGGCTATCACCCATCATGTAGAAAACATGCCAGCGTTTTTTGGGACTTAGAAAAAATTTTGACTTTTTTGAAGCAATCCCTATCTACTCTATTGCGCTTCGCCTGGTCTGAGGTGGCGAAGGAAGTCTAGCGTAAAAAGTAGCGTTCAGTACACTGCGCGCGTTAGTGAATTTGCGTATTTACGTCGCTAGCGAAAATTCGCCAGGCGTAAGGGTGCGAAGTAACACTAGCGAAACTACGCCAGCGTTCGTTAGTGAATTTGCGCAGTAACGAAAATGCCAAACGCTAGCGAATTAAGGCTAGCGTTCGGCGCTTCGGCGCTTAGTGAATTTGCCCCTATGTTGGCTAACTCCACACCTTCTGCAAGTGCAACAGCATTAGCCACAGCAAACAGTCCACAATCATTTGGTCCATGTTGTTTCTGTGTGCACTTTAAGAAAACCTCAAGAATTTGATGTTCACCTACAAACAAGGGGGCATAAAGCTTGAGAATCTGTGTTTTTAGTTTTTCTGAAAAGCCTGTAAACCTCAAAGAGTCATAAATGGTCACCCATTTTCCATTGCTCTGGGAGACAAGCCAGTGGTTTCCTAAGTGGTGGATCTGAATAACCTTAATGTCACTAAGTCCATCAACTGCAGAAGTGGCCAGAATTAGTGTGTCTATGAGACCAGCAATACATGGGTAATTTTGAGCTATAAGATGTAAGCTCATGGCTACACAGCAGCTTGTTTATAAACCTATAGTAGTACTTATCTGTTATCTACTGTGTATCCTGTGCTTGAATGGCTGCCCCCATGGCTACACAGCAGCTTGTTTATATAAACTATAGTAGTACTTATCTGTTATCTACCGTGTATCCTGTGCTTGAATGGCTGCCCCCATGGCTACACAGCAGCTTGTTTATATAAACTATAGTAGTACTTATCTGTTATCTACTGTGTATCCTGTGCTTGAATGGCTGCCCCCATGGCTACACAGCAGCTTGTTTATATAAACTATAGTAGTACTTATCTGTTATCTACTGTGTATCCTGTGCTTGAATGGCTGCCCTCATGGCTACACAGCAGCTTGTTTATAAAACCTATAGTAGTGTATAGTAGTTTCTGAAGCAAACACGCCAGTTTTACCAGTGCAGGACAACACTGCATTCAATTTTCATTGCTTTACATCGCTTTTTTAAATGTTACTGTTCTTGTAATTGCAGGCGACTAATCTCCCTGTGTGCCATCAGCATTAGGGCAATAACACATTGAGATACTACAGGCAGCTACTTGTTGTGGCTACAAAACACCAAATAAATACCCTGGCATAGACAATACTAAGAATTACCTCTGCTAAAACACACAGCATTTTAGCAAATCCAATTATCACTAATTGTCTATTGTGTGTGCACCATTGCCTTAAAGCAGTGATCCCCAACCAGTAGCTCGTGAGCAACATGTTACTCTCCAATCCCTTGGATGTTGCTCCCAGTGGCCTCAAAGCAGGAGCCTATTTTTGAATTCCAGGCTTGGGGGCAAGTTTTGGTTGTAAAAAAAACAGGTGCACTGCCACACAGAGCCTCAATGTAGGTTGACAATTCACATAGAGGCTAAAAATGGCCAATCACATCCCTTACTGGCACCCCAGGAACAGTTTGAATGTTGCTCACAGGTTCAAAAGGTTGGGGATCCCTGCCTTAAAGTGTTAAAAGGAAAATTTTCTTATACTAGGCAAATCTTGGCACCAGCAATACCTAAGTATGTTTTATCCCTTTTAAGGGCCAGTAGAATTTTATATTTCAATTGTACTCAGTGCCAGAGGTTTTTTTTGAACCTCTGGGGGGGGGGGATATTTAGTTTACCTAGGAAAACTATACATTGCTTTAATTTGGAAGATCCGGAATGAATTACCATATTTCACAAAATAGGGATTTATACCAAATTTTATGTTATGAACAAAAATCAAACGGATTTGGTATTTGTAATATACCAAATATATGTAATAATAGGAAATTATGTCTCTCTACTTCAAATTACCATACTGCAAAGCAACGCTAAAGGCAAAAAATTTCTGAAAAATCGCCTAAAAATATTGCAATTGGCTGCATTTATCTCACCCAATTTTTTTTACAAACAATTGTACAACACCCTAAATATTGACACCAAGGGCCTATGGAACAGTTTGATGGCCAGTGTGCATAGATATACCAAACAGCTGGCATGTGTGGACCCCAAATAAAAACAGTGCATATGAATTTTCTCCCCTGCCGATTCACCTTCTGTGGCACACAGAGGGGACATAGGGCAGGCAGGGAACACAGAGAGGGAGCATAGGGCAGGCAGGGCATGGAACACAGAGGGGGCATAGGGCAGGCAGGGCATGGAACACAGAGGGGGCATAGGGCAGGCAGGGCATGGAACACAGAGGGGGCATAGGGCAGGCAGGGCATGGAACACAGAGGGAGCATAGGGCAGGCAGGTGATACAGAGGGGGCAGAGGGCAGGCAGGGCATGGAACACAGAGGGATCAAAGGGCAGGCAGGGCATGGAACACAGAGGGATCAAAGGGCAGGCAGGGCATGGAACACAGAGGGGGCAGAGGGCAGGCAGGGTATGGAACACAGAGGGATCAAAGGGTAGGCAGGGCATGGAACACAGAGGGGGCAGAGGGCAGGCAGGGCATGAAACACAGAGGGATCAAAGGGCAGGCAGGCATGGAACACAGTGGGGGCATAGGGCAGGCATGGAACACAGAGGGGGCATAGGGCAGGCATGGAACACAGTGGGGGCATAGGGCAGGCATGGAACACAGTGGGAGCATAGGGCAGGCATGGAACACAGTGGGAGCATAGGGCAGGCATGGAACACAGAGGGGGCATAGGGCAGGCATGGAACACAGTGGGGGCATAGGGCAGGCATGGAACACAGTGGGAGCATAGGGCAGGCATGGAACACAGAGGGGGCATAGGGCAGGCATGGAACACAGTGGGAGCATAGGGCAGGCATGGAACACAGTGGGAGCATAGGGCAGGCATGGAACACAGAGGGGGCATAGGGCAGGCATGGAACACAGAGGGAGTAGGGGGCAGGCAGGTGACACAGAGGGGGCAGAGGGCAGGCAGGACACACAGTGGGAGCATAGGGAAGCGGCCTGAATAGGGATTGGGAAATTAGTCTCTGTAGATTGACTGAGTTACATTACATGATTTAACAACTTTCTATTTTTGTGGCTACGTCTTCCACCACATGACCGGAGTGGTAAGGCTGCTTGTTACTCACTTGAGGATCGCTGCTCTCCTCTCCCAGGACCTTCACTTCGGCGCTTCTAGTTTTCATATGGCGCACTTTCTGGTCTGACTGCATCGAGGAGGACTGGTGTTTGGTGAGTGGAACTATGGCATTTCATATATTTGTACCGGATGAACCGGTTTATATACGATAAGTAAGCGGAACTGTGTTTTTCAACGCCTGGACATATTTTGACACTAATCTGCAACCATCGGTATACTTTAGATATATTGGTTTGGTAGGTAGCACCATCCATTGGTAGAGATTTGAAACAAAAAGGTGGTGTGCAAGGTCAATGATAGTAATTAATAGCATAGATAGAAGAAGAAAAAGTATGACCCATATGGTTGCACCTTCTCACCTTCATTAGCTGAGTTCCCAAAGCAAAAAAGTAAAGTGTAACTTTTATTGATCACATTCTACAATTAATATGAAACGAAATAAACATAAAGTGTGTATTAAAATCAAGGTTAGGTGAGGAAGCTGAAATAGACTCGTGGTCAATAGCTTGTAAACAGTGTTTGAAAGTGGGAATAGTGTGGGTTTTTAAACACCAATAATGGCAATTTGCCCACACCTATCCCCACAATATTGGAATGCTGGCGGTCCACTGTGTATACTGAAAATATGAGCCAGAAATGATTTATGGGCCCAAGTCACACAACATACGTCTGATTGGGGCAGTCTGTAATCACTTAAACGCTATTAGGGACGAGTGTCGTGAGCAATAGTCTATGTGAAGACAGAGGAAATCGTCATGCTTAAACTCACACAGCGTCCTTAAGAGCTAATACCATTTCTAGCTGGAAGGCGAGCAGATCTGCCAAATTGCATGTGCTGTCTGCTATATTATTCCGCCAGAATTAGCTACACATGGATGCTTGTGCGGATTAGACAGTTGCCTACTTTCCCCGTTCAATACGCCTGCCATCGTCGGCGAGGGAAGAGCAGGTCTCTGTATTAAACTTAACTGCCGGCTTAACCCCGCACCGCCCTTCCTTAGTGATTCTATAAGACTGCTAGACAGAAAGTGTCCAACACACGGAGCGCTATGCGCCGTGTTAGCGTACCGGTACAGCCCAGACCACCCTTCCACCCTTCCGTTTTAGCCACCAGTTTTCCAGTGCACCGTCCCTGCCTAACAATTAAAAAAGAAATTCAAGGAGCGCCTGACGCGCGTTTCGCTTGCTGAGCTGCAAGCTTTGTCAAAGGCTAATTTTTGGCGCTGAATCAGTGCAGGTTTAAATAGGGAGGTGAATACCTCTCAAAATTTGAATGAGCCAATCACGACACAAGAGGTGGAGCTATACATTACCCAATGCATCAGCCCAATACCTCCACAGGGCAACTGTAGTTAGTGTCATTGGCAACAATAGTACAAGTATATTAAAATAAAAAAGTATCATACTGTGGAATCTTGAAGTTGTTTTAGCAACATTTGTGGAAACAGCTGAACATATGTTACAAAAAGCAACAATCCATAGGGAAAAGTCCCCTCATTATAATTCAATTGTAATTAGAAATTAAATATATATGGAGATGCAGGTGTAAGCATAACATGGCACATAGTATAGTCAAATGAAAATATTCATGGTAATGCTTTCGTTGAGACCTTGCGGACTTAAGGTGTTTAGTAGGAAAATTAATTCACTTTCCTTGGAGAGAAGCGATGTCTCTAAGTCACCTCCTCGGATCCCTAAATTAATGTTAAATAGACCAACCGCTTGTAATCCCTTACTTATGCTATTATGATATTCCATGAAATGCCTGCTAACCGGTGGAAGTTTCTTGTTAGCTTTGACCCAATCTGAGGCATTGTCAATACTTGTCACGTGTTCAAGGATTCTCCTCTTGAAAGCTCGATTGGTCTTACCTATGTACATTTTATTGCATGGGCAGATTAGCAAGTAAATCACATTGGTCGTGTTACAGGAAAAGTAATGTGTCACCTTATATGGTTTACCAAATCTATCCATTACCTTTGTTGTGTTGTGTATGTACTTACACGCTTTGCATTTCCCACATGGAAATGTGCCTGTTCTCACAGGTTTTGTCTTATGTTTAGAAAGATGACTTCTAACCAGACGATCCCGTAAATTTGGTGCTCTACGGCTACATACTTGTGGACGGGAGTCTATTGATGTAGCCAAGACAGGATCTGTAAGTAATATATGCCAGTGTTTTGTCAGAATGGAATTAATCTCTGGCCATTGTCTGCAAAAGGTACCGATGAATCTGGTTGGTTGCTCAGTTGGGTTAGCAGAGTTTTTAGTCTTGGTTAGTAAATCAATTCTTTGCGTATTAACTGCCCTGAAGTAGGCTTTTTGAATTATGGAGTTAGAGTAGCCTCTTGCTCTGAGTCTCTCAGTAAGTTCACACGCTCGCAGTTTGAAGGTAGCCATATCCGAACAATTCCGTCGTAATCTCAAGAATTCGCCAACTGGAATTCCCCTTTTGGTCGAGATTGGGTGATGGCTCTGAAAGTGTAGTATGGAATTGATGGCAGTGGATTTACGATATAGATCTGTGGAAATTGTACCATCTTGATCCAGAGTTAATGTGATGTCCAGGAAGTCCAGCTTCTGGTTGCTGATTGTGTGTGTCAGTCTGATATTAAGATCGTTATTATTCAGTACCAGCAAGAACTCCTCAAGACATTCACGACTGCCAGTCCATAAAAAAACCAAATCATCAATGTAACGATACCAAGTGGCTATATATTGGGTGAATTGGGACATCTGGTCACCAAATACCCAGGAAGCTTCCCACCAACCCATGAAAAGGTTGGCATAAGTAGGTGCAAATGCAGCACCCATGGCGACCCCTCTTACTTGTAAATAGAACTTGTCATTAAAGACGAAAAAGTTGTGGTTTAGACAAAACTGGGTTAGTTCAGTCATAAAATCTATGTATTAGCTCTTAAGGACGCTGTGTGAGTTTAAGCATGACGATTTCCTCTGTCTTCACATAGACTATTGCTCACGACACTCGTCCCTAATAGCGTTTAAGTGACTACAGACTGCCCCAATCAGACGTATGTTGTGTGACTTGGGCCCATAAATCATTTCTGGCTCATATTTTCAGTACCAACCTTACCCTGTATTACACCCGCTCCATATATACACAGTGGACCGCCAGCATTCCAATACTGTGGGGATAGGTGTGGGCAAATTGCCATTATTGGTGTTTAAAAACCCACACTATTCCCACTTTCAAACACTGTTTACAAGCTATTGACCACGAGTCTATTTCAGCTTCCTCACCTAACCTTGATTTTAATACACACTTTATGTTTATTTCGTTTCATATTCATTTTAGAATGTGATCAATAAAAGTTACGCTTTACTTTTTTGCTTTGGGAACTCAGCTAATGAAGGTGGGAAGGTGCAACCATATGGGTCATACTTTTTCTTCTTCTTTCTATGCCATCGGTATACTTTGTTGCAGTCTATTGTAGGAACACATTAGGTTAATATACTGAACACACACGCTGATTTCTGAATACACATTCCTGTTTCACGGGCAGGATGTTTTAACCTGCTCTCATCAGAATGGATTTTTAGTGTCTTTATCCCGTGCTGTTCTACACGCATATATTTTTTCCGCTGCTGTGATTATGAGAGTGCCAATATAGTCATATTTATACAGATATTTGCAGAATGGAGGACCATGCTTCTTCTACACAGGCGGGCAGGGTGGATTGCATGAGCGCTGTTTTAAGCAATATGGATTTGAGAGAGAGGCAGGCTGCCGATATATTTTCGGATACCAATGAGGGCATTTTTCCGTGTTTTTTGGCTTCTGAGGATTCATTAGATTTATGCAAACAGCTGGAACGTAATATGATAAAGGAAATGCGTCTGTGGTGGGATATATCCACATTAGAAAACTATTTAAAAGTCGGCCGTATACCTAGGGGCCTCCACATTAAGAAATTTCAAGCTTTCTCCGATGTATCTCGTCAGTTTGTTGAGTCGTGGAATAATGTATTATCTTCATGCTCATGTAAATTGATGGAACTAATTGTAGATTTTCATTCCAAACAACATAAGCTAGTTCAAATGAACATCAAGGAGATACAATCAAATTTACTCCAACGAGAGGCCAATGTTGAAACAGCTAGCCGTTTGGAGAGTATAACCAAGCATGTGAACAAGTTAGAAACTGAGTTAAAATACACAAAGAGAGAGAAGTTCCTTCGAGACAAGAAGGATTATGAGCTCAATCGAATTTATGACTGGAATTACCGTAGCACCTATCAATCCTCCCATAGCAAATATCGTCCAAGGAATGTCACACGCACCAATAAAAAGTCAGAGAAGAAAGTGCGTTTCAAGGATACTGACCCGCAGACATCAGATAGTGAGGCGTCATCTTCGTCTTTTTTATCCCAAGGCGAGACTGAGGGTGCCATAGGTGGGAAAACCCAGAAACGCGCCCAATTCAACAGAAAACGAATGAAGACGAGGAGCCAATTGGACATCGACGATCCACGAGATGTGGAGTGGGTACGGAGAGAAAATGTGAACAAGGAGAACACCAGACGGGTCTAGTCTCTGATGGATCAGGGGCAGTGGCTAATGAGGGACTACTAGATGTGAACAACGTTATCAATCTATCTAGTTATCAACTTACGGAGGCGGAATCCAGAGTACTGAACCTGGGCTTGAACTTTGTTCCTGTAAGGGCATGCCAACTTTTGACACTATTGTGGACATTTACAAATTTATCCGCAGGCTTACCCTTTTGAGACATTTTGAATCTCGGTCCCATGAGACCAATACGAATGTAGATATTGATGGCAGTAACTATGCTTCTGATTCCCACAATGAGTATGATTTAAACACCATTGAGCATGAGGAAGGGGGTACATTACCTCCTGCACATGATTCATCTATGTTTACTTTTGAGGATTTATGCGCCATTACTATGTTACAGGATCTACAAGATGAACATTTTAGTGGAGACGAATTGTTTAGACCTATCAAACATACAGGTCTAAAAGATAAATCTGATTTCTATCCCATAGAAAGCAGAGGTCCACACATAGAGTTATTCCAAAAATTAGTCACTGCAGATTTATGTAGACTGAAAACCTCTGGTCATAGGGATAGGGCTGGCAATAACCTCAGTAACCAGGAACGACAGGCGCTGTCTGATTTGGCTGCTAATAAGTCTATAGTAATTAAGAATGCAGACAAGGGGGGTTCTGTGGTGGTTTTGAATGCGGATTATTACCTGTCAGAATCCCTACGACAACTTCACGATGAGACTACTTATCGGGTTTTGAACCGTGACCCCATTAGGGAGTTCCAGAGCAGACTTACACATTTGTTAGATTGGGCCAGATTTAATCATATCATTGATGAGAATGAGTTTATATACATTAACAGATTGAGTCCCCGCATACCGATTTTTCATTGGCTACCTAAGGTCCACAAAAGTCTAGTTGACGTACAGGGCAGACCAATTGTTTCAGGTATTGGATCTCTCAATGAACCTCTTTCGGAATATGTGGATCGTTTATTATTACCCATTGTGACCTCATTACCCAGCTATCTGAGAGATAGCATAGACTGTATCAACAAAATTCAGGGGACAATTTGGCATAGCACCTATATTTGGGTTACCTTAGATGTTACCGCATTATATTCCTCCATGACAAGGGTTTGTCGGCCATTCATTTTTGGCTTAAACAATCCCGTTTGTATGGTGACTTACAGAATGAGTTCCTGGTCCAAGCGTTGGAATATTTGTTAAGTACTAACTACTTCATGTTTAATTCCTTCTTTTACTTACAGAAGCTGGGTGCGGCTATGGGGGCACGGTTTGCACCGTCATATGCCAACCTCTTTATGGGCTTATGGCAGCGCATGTACATATACGATGTTAAAAATCCTTTTCGCACACATATCGTCAAATATTTTAGATATATTGACGATTTGATCTTGATATGGGATGGGGATCCTAGTACAGTGCACGCCTTTGTTAGTTACTGTAATGACACCGGCTGGGGCATCAATTTTACCATGGAGATGGATTTACTGTCGATCCCCTGTTTGGATATTGTCTTTACTGTGAAAGGGACTATATACATACTGAGTTATATCGTAAACCCATTACCAGGAACACCCTTTTACATGCTAGTAGTAGTCATCCTAAGCATGTGAAAAGAGGGATACCCACTGGTCAGTTTTTACGTCTGAGACGGATCTGTACCACTTGGGACTCCTTCAATAAGGAGGCGATGTCCCTGTGGGATCGTTTCTTGGCGAGGGGTTATGCCCTAACAGACATTAAAAAGGCATATGACAGGGCGATCGGTGCAAACCGTAATAATTTATTGAATAACAAATCCAGTTGTACTAGTTCCAATACCCATACAGGACAATATACAACGATTCATACTGGATCACGATATCCCCGTGTAATTACTACGTATACATCTGATACCCCCCGCCTCCAAAAGATTATACGCAAATGTTTTGAGGCAAGATCCAGTTTTGAATAAACTTATACCTTCCCAACCAGGTTTTACATTTAGGAAAGGAAAAAGCCTAGGTTCACAATTATCACCCAGCCTCTACTCAGAGGCTAGTAACACGGCCAAGTCCAATTGGCTGAGTATCAAGGGATGTTATAAGTGCGGGAGGCCACGATGTCATTCATGTGGTCAGTGGCGTAACTAGATGTTGCTGGGGCCCCACAGCAAATTAATTTTAGGGCCCCCAACATATCCAGTGTCTGTCCTGTTTTACCAACATATGTTCAAATTGCTCATCAATGAGAGCCTCATGGGGCCCCCTGTACCTCCTGGGCCCCCCTGCAGCCGCAGGGTCTGCTTCCTCTGTAGTTACGCCCCTGCATGTGGTTTTATGAGGGCCCTCAAAGGAATTCACCTCCAGGACAGGCACCCAGTCTTAAAGATTAACTTTTTTGCTAATTGTGGCACCAAATACGTGGTCTATCTCATTTCATGTAGGTGTGGTGTACAGTATATTGGTAAGACCATTAGACCGTCAGGAAACGGATCTCTGAGCACTTAAGATGTGTTTCTAAGTACGATAAGAGTTCAGCAGTGGCAAAACATCTATTAGAGAAACACGACGGTAGTACATGCATCTCTTTTCAATTATTGATCTAGTAAACCCAGGTGTCAGAAAAGGAGATATGGAAAAGCGACTCCTCAAGAGGGAGGCCTTTGGATTTACACTCTAGATACCATTATGCCCAGCGGCCTGAATAGGGATTGGGAAGTTAGTCTCTTTGTAGATTGACTGAGTTACATTACATGATTTGACAGCTTTCTATTTTTGTGGCTACATCTTCCCCCTCTTTTCTCTTGCGAGAATTGTAATTCTAGATGTGGATACATTAGTATAGTTATATATATATTTAATTGTTTTTATGTATTATGAGCAATTACACTGCATTCTGTATATTATAAATCGTTTACCAATATGTATCCCCCAATGTTACAATCTCCTCCAAATTGCATTCTGCTAAATTATACAATAAGCACACACGAGTATATATTGTATGTAGACGGTCCTTATTATATTATATTATTCAATCTATATTTAACTCAGAATAATTTTTATACTATTAGGGTGTAAAGTGATTAATTCTTTAAGGGCCATATTTATACTATTCATATTCATTTATGATGGGCGATAGTAGTGACTGTGTGTTTTATATATCTGTCTTTGTAGCATTTAATTTATAACTTAATTACTATGTTGTTTTATCTATTTCCCTAAGTGAACAGCAGGGGGGTTAGCTACATATACGGGTATCTGGCAGAGAGCGCATTGGCTTCTTGAGGAAGTGACTAGTTTGAGTCACGAAACATGTCAAGCCATGCTCTCACTCTGCCTGCAATTCAATTTACGTATTGCACAATGCTTTTAATGCAACATTCTGAATAAAATTGAAATTTTTTTAACCGTGTTGGCCCATGGATCCAGTGTTCTGGCAGCCTGTCTGGTGGTGCTTTCTGAATTGTTGCTGTAGTGAACCCACATGACTGGAGTTGGTAAGGCTTGCTTTGTTACTCACTTGAGGATCGCTTGCTCTCCTCTCCAGGACCCTTCACTTCGGCGCTTTCTAGTTTTCATATGGAGCATAGGGGAAGGCAGGGATTGAACACAGAGGGGGCAATGAGGGCATGGAACACAGAAGGGGGCAGGAGGGCAGGCAGGCTTAAAAAAAATTTCAAAATAAGTAGGCTCCAATAAGCTCTTAAATTTAAGGGCACACACCATACAGAGACACGTTCAGGCAACAGCAAATGTGAGTATGTAAAAGCATTAGCAAGCCTCGGGAGCGAATAGCAAACGCCACCCATATTACAGTAAAGAAGACCGCAGTAAAATCCTGCCCAAGAAAAAAAACCTAATGCTACCCAGCTCAGCCCCATACTCATTTAGTGCTGCACTGTGGCAGGGTTCTTCTTCCAAGCCCAGGCTAATCCCCGATTGACCAACCATTGAAGAAGGCGCCGAATATGCGCTGAATGTCAACGTGACGGAGACGTTCCCCGAGACATCGCGTGTGTGTGACGTCACCCACGCCTGTTAGCAACTTGGAACTTAGCAGCTACCGTGCACAGGACAGGGAAGGTAAAAGTAACAGGGAGACATAAGCACAGCGGGGGCAGGATGAAACAAGCTCTCAGTGTGGGGGGGGGGGGGGGGGGGGGGGGGGGGGGGGGCGGGGGGGGGGGGGGGGCGGGGGGTTATTCTGATGATTTATTATTTTTATTATGGGTATGCAGAGCAGACCCGCGGGAGCAGTGACAGCCATCCTCTTCGTTTGAAGATAAATAGACATATGGGGGGGGGGGGGCAGTTGACAGCCATTCTGTGTGATATGAGATACAGGGAACAGACTATGGAAAATTGACAGCAAGTTATTATTTATATGCGGATGCAGAGGCAGGGACTGGATGGAAGCAGTGACATTATTTATATGGGTTACATAGACTGAATGGGACAGTGTCAGAATGATTTATATGGTTATGATGCGTTTACTAAAGACAGGTTGACCGCAGGCATATTGCAATGGGCTTGCATGAGGACCAATTGGGAGCAGACTTCTGTTATATAGAATACAGAGAGTGCTGCGGAGAGACGTAAACAGGCATTATTTTAGGATGTGGATTACAGAGAAAGACTGCGTGGAGCAAAGACATGTGTTATTATATGGGGTAGGAGACTGCGGGAAACAATGATAGACCTCACAAATAATGGTGCAGGAAAATTGGCCACAATGCTGCGCTTCCATCTAAATCCACTTATCTGTGCCTATGTGACATTTCTCTAACAAATTCATTTTTGTTCAAGTTTCATCTTGTTTACCTCTGGACTTTGTGTTCATCTTTCCTTATTTTATGGCTTGTTTTTTTTTGGTGTTTTCATCTACTTATGGCCATCCTAGTCTATTTGGATTATGGTGTATTCTATGGATATTTTGACCATTACCAAACTGTATAATTATGTTTATTTTTGTTTATTACTTAACTGGTATACCGTTAGTAAATATTTAGTTATTCTCTTAGCACTAAATTATTATCTGGCATTTATTTGTAGTTGACATGGTCATTTGCTGCGTTTGTTATATGGCTATTGTCCATGAGTTGCAGTAATAATAGTCAAAGAAAACAATCAAACAAAAATAAGCATGTTTGACTATCCACTTACGGTGTCTCGTGCTGCTCCTTATCTCAAAGCTACTATAGTCTGCAGTTTAGGAAAGGGAGGGGTGTGTTATATGGTTAACAACCCAATTTTCCAATTTCATAATTAGAAAATTTTGACTATATGGATTGTTTTTATTATTAAAAGAATTACGCAGAATAACATTTTCCAGCACGTTTTTTGATTTTGTATTGTTACTTTTCTCATGTTAAAGCATTATTGTCTATACTAGCCCTGTAAATGGTTTGTGAAAATCTTTAATTCCATGCTCATGTTTGTAGCAGTTCTCCTTTTTCTGTAGAGCTGTGAATATATCCACTTTTTCATATTTTTTGTATAAATCCAATATTTCAAAATCTTTAATTCCATACTGGCTTACAAATCTCTCAACTGTTCAGCACAAGTGTTAGATATGTTTATTCCTGTGCCTTTTCTCCTTTTTTCCAGCTTGAATGGCTGACCCCATTGGGCTACACAGCAGCTTGTTTATATAAACTTAGTCGAGTTGCTGAATTAAACAAAACCAGTTTTTACCAGTGCAGGCCAAAGTGCATTATATTTTATGAATTTAATACACTTTCATTTCTTGTGTTACTGCTCTTTTTACTCTTAAACAGGCAAAAAATATGTTTTTTTTTGTTACCCACTGCAAAATCTGTGTATCGATTTAATGCTTCATTGAGTCAGCTCAGTGCTTAAAATTAGGCCAATTAAAGGGATTCTTTCATTGATTGTTATGTGTCGTTTTTATTTTCTAAATTACACTGTTTACCTACAAATAATTCATCCACCGCATTAAAATTTCATTCCTGAACAGTAAGTGTATTTTTTACTTGTAATATTGGTGTGTAGGTGCATCTCAGTCATTTTGCCCCTGTCATGTGCTTTCAGAAAGAGCCTGTTGCTAAACTATGGAACTAGGCTATTGTTTCTTCATACTCAATGTTAATGAATGTGTTCACACTGGGACTTGGATTTTTACTACTGAGTGCTGTTTTTGGATTCTACCAGGCCAGCTGTTATCTTGTGTTAGGGAGCTGCATATCTGGTTACTTTCCCATTGTTCTATTGTTAGGCTGCTGGGGGAAGGGAGGGGGTGATATCAACTCAAACTTGCCAGTTTGCTCTTTATGAAACAGAGATTTCAGTGCAGAATTCTGCTGGCAGCAGCACTATTATCTGATGACATTTTTTGAAAAAAAAAACATGTTTCCCCATGACAGTATCCTTAAGGTAAATGAAAGAGGGAGTGTATTTCTTCGTAATTGTTAATTTAAGCAGGGGGAAGGCAGTCAGGAGTAATTGTCGCCCACAGAAAGAGGCGATTAGTGCCAGGTGACTAAATCCTCTGCCGAATCTTGCCCTGTTGTCGCTCCCTGCCCCAAAAAGAAAATAAGATATATTCCCCATATGTAATCATAAGGCACTAAGTTTGCAGATGTAGTACCATGACAACCAATAAGATTCTTTCATTTAAACAGGTGCACAATACATGCACCTGCTGATGGTTGCTTATGGGGTTGTTGCCACGTACTGGGCAAACTTTAGTGCCTTTTATTACATAACATTGGTCTCTAAAACATCTATTCAAATTTACCTACTTACATTGTAAGTATACTACTGCAGTTTGGATTACCTTAGAGCTGGGGTACCCAACCTTTTGTGTCCGTTAAGGCCTCAATTCAAATGCGTAAAGAGAAGTTGACGAGCACACAAGCATTGAAAAGAATTTCCTGGATGTGCCAGATTTGGGACTTGTGATTGGCTATTAAGTAGTTTCCATGTGGGACTGGTCAGCATACAGGAGGTTTTGATTTGACAGTACCCTGTTTTATACAACTAATAGTTTGCCTTCAGGCCAACAATTTTACAAATAAGAACCTGGTTTGAGGGCCACTGGGAACAACATCCAAGGGGTCAGTGAAACAACATGTTGCTTTGTGAGCCACTGTTGGGAACGTGGGCTTTTAGGCCACGGCGATGGGCATTCCTTTGTTCCACTGACTTTGATGAAACCGCAATAGATGCGCGCGCTGTTTGTCATTCATTCTTTGATTTTTACTATGGTAGTTTATACTGTCAAGGACAAACACCTATTGAACATGCGCACAGAACTGTGACAGGCAGACTGCAGCTGCAAAACAAACATCTCCAGGAATTGGGGTGTCCTTACTTTAGTCTTTATAGTTTTTACTCTGAACTCAGCTTTCTGACGCCACCTAGTATGAAGAATTTTGGTTTAGCTCTCTTCTGTTTCAATCTCACGTATCTCTGGCGCCCATATTACATGCATAGATGACCACTTTTTTTTTAAATATAAACTGAAAAAGCAGGAGACCTACAAAACCCATATCTTTAGCATTTGCCCGAGGCAGAGTATGTGTATAAATCGTTAACAACGGCAAAGTGTGCGGATAATAGTTTTTCTTCTGTTGCTTTTAAATAAATTATAACTTATGACTGCTTTTTAAAATTCCAGTGCTAGGATGGCTTTTTATATTGTTTTACTCAGGTGTTGCTGGCGGCAGCAGTGTGCACCAAGGCTGGTAAGGGCCATTGTATCGAGGCCCAATTTGTTGAGATGGACCCGCCACACGCTATCGAATGGTACTTTTGGCCGCTTTTCCAAAGCTTCTTGAACACAGGGAAAAGCAACAACGTTTGTTGAGACTGAAAGTGTTCGGTATGGTTTTTTACCAAACATGGAGAAGCTCTACATGGTTCTTAATCACTACAAAACAGCACTTCCTGGCAGGACCTTGAAACACTCCAAGGACTGTTCTCGAGTGGTGGTACAGTTTACACAGAGTGTTTCTGCTCGGGACACCTGTACAATTAGGGTCTGCCACAACGGGCAGATTCGTCGAGGATTAGTCACCAGGCGACATCTCCTTCTTTCTTCGCGGACTAAATCTTCCCGCATCTGCCTGCTGCCGGCTAAAATGAAAATCCACCTGGGAGGTAGGCACTCGGAGCGCTTCGTTTTGTGAAGTCTGCGGTTAATGCTCATGAAGGAAACTTCGGGCGACTACGGAAAACAAAGTGCTCTGAATATCTGCCTCCAAGCGATTTTTATTTTAGCGGTGACAGGCAGATCGGGGAGATTAATCGCAGCGAAAGAAGAGGGGATTGTGCCCTTGGCGACTAATTTCCCCGAATGGGCCTGTGTGGCCAGACCCTAGATTTAAAATGGAAGGCCATTAAGGAGCATATTTATCAAAGCGCTAGTTATAGAGTTTTTCTTTACCTTGGAATGAACTCAAATGACCTCGAAAACTGAATAGTATCTTATTTAAGAAAAAACTCAAAAGAATATACTGACCGGAAATTGAATTTGACTAAACTCGAATAGAGTTTTTTTTCTCCAAAAAAAAATAAATTGAATATTCAGGAAAACTATTAACATCTTCAAATGGGTCACTGGACCTCTGCCATTGACCTCTACATGAACTCGCCAGGTTTTGCGTGGCGTACTATCGAATTTGAGGTGTTCCAAGGTCAAGGTATGATAAATCTCGAATTCCAGTTGAATTTAAATTCGAATTTACAAGTCAAACCATAATAAATCTAACCTTAAAGGGTTTTTTGTTTTTTTTTTAAATTCCTTGTTTGTCTTAGTTGCAATCCTGTGCTGAAAATGTGTGGTGACTACTTCAGCTCCTTCCACACTCAATGATGTATGCTTATCTGCTTCTGTCTCTCCCCAGTTCCCCTTTCTACAGCTGACACACTTCAGGAGTGTACACTTTAAAGTAAATGATGGACATAGCACAAGCACGCTATGTATACATGACTGGTATATTATGGAACAGAGAATCTCTGTAACATGTATTCAACATTGATAAGCATCTCAAGGTTTACAATATATGATGTTATGTATGTGTGTGTGTATATGATATACACACACACACACACACACCACATCATATATTGTCAAGCTTGAGATGCTTATCAATGTTGAATACATGTTTACAGAGAGTCTCTGTTCCCATAAATACCAGTCATCGGGGGGAGAAGACATTTAGCCTTTATATACTAGTATTAGTATTAGAACATATCTATATATCTATATTATATATAGATAGATAGATAGGATAGATAGATAGATAGATAGATAGATATGTGATAATACTAATATATAAAGCTAAATGTCTTCTCCCCCGATGACTATAAATGGTAACTGAGCCTCCATACTCTATATTTCAAAATGTGTTTAATATGTTTTGGAATGGATGCAGAGTGTAGCATAGTGTAGGTTTGCTCATTAATGTAAATTAACCTTTGCCGTCCTTACAATTTGCCAGCTCGACAAGGGTGGTAATTTTTTTAATATATAGATGATCCATGCATATTTCATAATATATGTTGTTGTATGCTCCTAATCTAGATTCCGGAGTACTGCAGAGCTCTGGAAGAGACCGAGATTCAGACCACTGCTTTGACCTGATCTTTGCATTTGATGAGATTGTAGCTCTTGGATACAGAGGAGAATGTGAATTTGGCTCAAATAAGAACTTTCACAGAGATGGACTCACATGAGGAAAAGGTGTTCCGGGCAGTCAGAGAGGTAAGGCTACATTACATGTACAATAAAGATTTAGAGCTTAGTGTCAGACAAGAGGATGGAAGGTCCCTGCCCCATATAACTTACAATCTAAATGGAAGGGTAACTTACAGACACAAATAGGTGGGATATTAAATGTGTAGGTTACAGTGAGGGACACTGCCATATGAAGTTCATGAGGGACGAGTTTGTAAGTTATCTTTGTTTTATGGGAAGCCACAATAAGGACTTATGCAGGAGGTATGGCATATCATACTTATGGAGAATGTTCTCTTTAATCTGTAACTTAAGAATCAGTCTGAATCTCGTTACACTTTCTGATCTTAGCTCTTATTTCTTTTCAGTGTATAACTGGTTTGTCCTTTAATTAGCTGTAGTAATGGATATTTAATGATCCATTAAAGAAAGTTATGGAAGTAACTATATAGCCACAGGCACTTTTTCCTAACCTTCGTTTCTATTGACCTTGATGGTACCATCGATTAGTTTAGAGAATTTGAGTTCTTATATTTTACCAAGGGTATTCTGAACCCTCTGCACTTTTTATCAATACGTTTGTGGGATGTCAAAATAATTACTATTGGGATTTTTATCAGAACCTTAATGCAGTGCACCTTTCTGCACCATTTCTGACGCATGTTTCGGTCAGCAGAGAAGCACCCAAAATCACCTCTTTTAGCTCCCGCTTTAACTTTAAAGGAGAAGGAAAGCCACCAAAGCAGTTTATTGCCAATAGATTAGCAATAATAATGCAAGCTACAACACTATATTTATTCCGCAGAATGCTTTACCATACCTGAGTAAACTCTAGAAGCTCTCTCTGTTTGTTTAGGATAGCAGCTGCCATATCAGCTTGGTGTGACATCACTTCCTGCCTGCCTCATAGCTCTGGGCTCTGATTACAGCAAGAGAGGGAGAGAGGAGCAAACTGAGCATGCTCAAGCCCTAGCCCTGGAGGTTTATGCTGAAAACAGGAAGTTCTGATACAGAAGCCCATGTGTACACAATAGAGGAAAGAAATGCTGTGCTTTTTTGACAGAGGACTCAGAGCAGCATTACTTTGAGGGTTGACTGGTTGTATTTATATAGACCTTTCTTACTTCATTTTAGCCTTTTCTTTAAGGCTGGTATGCATTCTCTGCCTGTTCACTCAGCTCATGGGGGCAAACAGATCAGAACAGCAGAAAGTGAGGAGGAGCTGAATGTCTTCAACTTCCTCACCTGCTGATGCATTGCTTAGTCAATGTAGTGCATCAGCCCAATTTCTGAACAGACCTGGATACATAGCACATGGCTATCGATCAGAATTAGTGCCCCCCCCATTCACATTTAATAATAATCATATATATTTATATAATATTTTTTTTTTTTATTTAAAATTTTTATTTTCAAAGATCAGCATGTAGCAAAAAATGGGTACATAGTAAAACTCAGAATCTGCAGGCACTGGACAATTCCCAGGCTGCAGCAGTATTGTGTCGCATTGGTACATAAAGTACATTCCTGAGTTGTGTAAATAGAGTAGCCTAAGTAGCAGGCAAGGAAATTAATACAAAAAAGAAAAAGAAAAAGGAAGAATGAAAATGAAGAAAAGAAATGATCAAAAGGGAAACAGATAAACCAAACAAACATTTGCCTTTAAACACGTGCGAGTACTGTCGTCCATTTCTGCACTTACAGGTTCAGCATTGGGTCAAGAAAATTTAGGGTATCCCTTGAGTCAGAGTGGGAGGGCAACTAAGAGCATTTAGGTTAAAGAGATATTTCGGTATGATAACCAGGGGGACCAGACTTTGTGGAAAGATTTCTGCGCACCATTTGTGTAGCTAGTTAGTTTCTCCAGAATGAGATCATTATCCAGCCTCCGTTTAACCTCAGGAAAGTCCAAGATGGGAGACTTCCAGGCTGCTGCAATGACCTGTTTGGAGGCAGAGAAAATATGCGTTATTAATTTCCTGGTGAATTTGTTAATTCCTGGGATTCGCTTGTTGATCAATGCTTCCCCTGGATCCTTTTTAAGTGAAAGTCCTGTCACATTTGTAATCATCGTGTATATTCGTATCCAGAAAAGGACTGCCTTGGGGCACTCCCACCCATATATGTAAATACGTATATAATATTATTTTTAAGGGTATTGTCCACATTAAACTTGCATGTGTGCAAAATAGTTAAATCCGAATTGCTTTCCCCAAAACATTTAAAAAAAAAAAAAGTTTCTGATTTGTGTTTATGTAATTTTCTTTCTACATTCTTTACAGACACAGGAAAGAGAAGCCAAGGCAGAGATGAGACGTAAGGCCAAGGAGCTTCAGCAGGCCAGAAGGGATGCAGAGCGGCAGGGAAAGAAGGCCCCTGGATTTGGCGGATTTGGAAGTTCAGGTGGCTCCTCCATGTCTAACAATGCAGTGTCGCTGATTTCAGAGACTATTATTGAACCAGAGAAAACAAAGAGTGCTCCTGTTCCATCAAGGTATACAAGGGAGAATACATTTAAGAAATGTAACTGCAAACCAGATTAAAATAGAAGCAAATCTACCTTAGCAGTTTATTGCCAATAGATTAGCCACAATAGTGCAAGCTATAAAACTATTTATTTCTGCAGAATTCTTTACCATACCCGAGTAAACAGCTCTAGAAACTCTGTTTGTTTAGGAAAGCAGCTGCCATATTAGCTTGGTGTGACATCATTTCCTGCCGAGTCTCTCCCTGCTCCCTCATAGCTCTGGGCTCAGATTACAGCAGAGAGGGGAGGAGGGAGAGAGGAGCAAACTGAGCATGCTCAAGTCCTAGCCTGAAGGTTTAAACTGAAAACAGGAAGTCTGATACAGAAGCCCATGTATACACACTAGAAGGAAAGAAATGCTGTGTTTCTTTTGATAGAGGACTCAGAGCAACATTATGTTGAGGGGTTTACTAGTGTATTTATATAAAGTAGACCTTTCTGATAAAGATTACTTAGTTTTAGCCTTTCCTTCTCATTTAACTGCATATTATTATTATTATTTAGTGGGAAGTGTAGAATTATGGTTATCAAAAAGTGTTTAGATGAAGCTTATTTTCTTGCCACCTGTAGGCCTTCTGGTTCTGGCAAAGCCCTGAAACTTGGAGCAAAAGGAAAGGAGGTGGATCATTTTGTGGACAAACTGAAATCTGAAGGAGAAACTATCGTCACCCCTTCATCTGGCAAGAGACCGTCAGAAAGTGGCCAAAGTGCTTGCTCCCCCTGTGAACATGGAGAGGTCAGTGTTGAGTGTTGAGAATTTACAATGACAGTCTGATATTTTCAGTTGTGGTAAAATAGGCTTCAATCTGTTTTAACCGGTATTTTCTGTGCGGTATCAATAGAAAAGTTATTTTTTTATATCTGTAACAATTTGTTGGTTTAAACAAAACAAGCTTTGTGCCAAATCGCTTTCCTTTCATGCTATAATCCCTATGTCTGCTTTGCATCTCCCAACGGGGCCATGGGAATATTTTTTCAGTGAAATGTGAACAGATTTCTGATACTTTTTTTTATTTTGTAGAAAAACAACCCTTGACATTTTATAGACTAAATCTTTATTTTTATCCACAGTGTTCACTTAAGAGTTGAAGAAAAAATCTCCCTTACCTGCAGTCGTGATGGAGGCCTTCAGAATATGGAGGTCCATGGACTTATCATGCTCAGGGTGTTGGATGACAAGTTTGGCAGGATTCGTGTCCACATTGATAATGAAGATAAAAAAGGAGTACAGCTGGCAGGTAAGGAATCAAAATGGATTAATATTAATTTTAAAATACACAAACAAGTAGACCTTTTTAACAATGTCTTTGTATACCATGCTTTGTACACTCATTTACAGTGGTACAGTGGTGGAAAGGCTGAAAAATTAAGTGAAATCTTTTTATAGACATTCAGTCTGATTATCAATGGATGCCATATATTATTTTGTTTTCTTGTCTCAGACTCATCCTAATGTAGACAAAAAAACGTTTCACTTTGGATTCGGTAATTGGGCTGAAAAACCCGGAAAAATCCTTCCCCGTGAATAGTGATGTGGGCGTCTTGAAGTGGAGACTACAGACCACAGAGGAGTCTTTTATTCCCCTCACCAGTAAGTACTGAGTTAACTTGGTTACAAACAGGACGCCCAAATCCATATTAAAGTTGATATTACACATTAATATATGGACAAGCCTTATTTAAAAAGATCGCCACACACAGCATATGAGATAAGAATGAAAACCAGGTAAAGTGAAAAATAGCTAATTGTTTCAAGCAATACTGACTTGAGCCTAAATAATGAATTAAAATACTATATTTTATATACCAAATCTTCTGTACTAGTCTTTTCTCCTTCACTTATTGACACTTATATGTTTTTATTAAAGGAACAGGAACACCAAAAATGAAAATGTTTAAAGGAATGACAATGATGTACTGTTTGCCCTGCACTGGTAAACTGAGTTGTTAGATACAGAAAAGCTGCAAGCTGCTGTGTAGCCACAGGGGCAGCCATTCAAAGCTGAAAAGGGAGTAAAGGCACAGAACTCATAGCTGATAAGCTCTGTAGTATACAATGGGATTCTTCAGAATTTATCTACTGTGTATCCTGGGCTTGAATGGCTGCCCGAAGTCTACACAGCAGTTTGTTTATATAAACTACAGTTGTCTTTCTGAAACAAATACACCAGGCAGGTCCAAAGTCTGCGGACCAATTGCGGCCTGTTTTCAAATTTACAATACGTCAAACCTTAGCGTGGTAATGGCGGAGCCTATGAGATTTAGAATCGTATTTATCAATTGATGAAATCTAAAGGTTACCATCTAGCATAGAACTACACCGGGGGGCCAGAAATGCCTTAACTGTTTGTAAAAAGGATGAAATAAAATTGCTAACAAAACATTTAATATGTGTGCAAATGTCTTTTTCTTACCTTAGTTAACTGTTGGCCATCAGAAAGTGGGAATGGCTGTGATGTTAACATAGAATATGAGCTTCAAGAAGAAAGGCTGGAGCTGAATGACGTTGTCATTACCATTCCTCTACCGTAAGTGATGCAAACAAGGCACAACATTTACAGTGTAAACATGGGTATAGCAACAATCTCATTCTCTCCTTTTTGCAGGCAACCTATTCATAGTGTGTGTTTTTCCTGAAGGTCCAAGTATAAGGATGTTCTGTATTCAGTATTAAGCTACGACTCCTATTTATAGCTTGGAAGAATCTCCCCCTAGTGATATTCTATGGATGCTACATATTACCATTGGCAGTATACAGTTAGGTCCATAAATCTTTGGACAGACAACTTTTTTCTAATTTTGGTTCTGTACATTACCACAATGAATTTTAAATAAAACAACTCAGATGCAGTTGAACTGCAGAGGTTGAACAAAAAGATTGCATAAAAATGTAATCACTTCATTTCAGGGGCTCAAAGGTAATTGGACAATTGGATATTTTATGGGCAGGTGTGGGCAATTCCTTTGTTATGTCATTATCAATGAAGCAGGTAAAATCCCTGTAGCTGATATGAGGGGGGTACTTGTACTTGGAAGATTTTGTTGTGAACAGACAACATGCAGTCAACGGAGCTCTCCATGCAGGTGAAACAAGCCATTCTTAAGCTGCAAAACCAGAAAAAACCCATCCGAGAAATTGCTACAATATTAGGAGTGGCAAAATCTACAGTTTGGTTCATCCCGAGAAACAAAGAAATCACTGGTGAGCTCAGCAACGCAAAAAGACCTGGACGTCCACAGAAGACAACAGTGGTGGATGATCGCAGAATCATTTCCATGGTGAAGAGAAACCGATTCACAACAGCCAAACAAGTGAACAACACTCTCCAGGAGGTAGGCGTATCGATATCCAAGTCAACCATAAAGAGAAGACTGCGTGAAAGTAAATACAGAGGGTGCACTGCAAGGTGCAAGCCAATCCTAAGCATCAAGAATAGAAAGGCTAGATTGGACTTTGCTAAAAAAAACCTCTAAAAAACAACTGAAAGCTGCTACAGTAAAGGCCTGGCAGAGCATTAAAAAGGAGCAAACCCAGAATCTGGTGATGTCCATGAGTTCAAGATGTCGGCTTGTCATTGCCAGAAAAGGGTTTTCAACCAAGTATTAGAAATGAACATTTTATTTTCAGTTTTTTAATTTGTCCAATTACTTTTGAGCCCCTGAAACACCACGCCAGCAACAATGCTTCAGCAATGGCAGCATAGGTATTCCCCTGTACTAAGCACAATTCAGCAAGAACTGTCCCTGTTTGCTATTTTGCTCATAGCCTATACAGAGAGATCCCATAAAACTATGGCAGCATAGGATTTCCCTTGTACTAAGCACAATTCAGCAGGAACAGTCCCTAAGTTTGCTCATAGCCTATACAGAAAGATCCCATAAAACTATGGCAGCATAGGATTTCCCTTGTACTAAGGTTTGCTCTTTTGAAAAATGGATTTCAGTGCAGAATTCTGTTGGCACAACACTATTAACTGATGTGTTTTGAAACAAAAATGTTTTCCCATGACCGTATCCCTTAAGCACAATCCAGCAGCAACCGACCACTAAATTTGCTCATAGACTGTACATCGAGATCCCATAAAACTATGGCAGCATATCTATTCCCCTGTACTAAGTACAGTTTAGCTGGAACAGTCCGTAAGTTTGCTCAAAGCCTGTACAGAGAGATCCCTGTATAACTAAACCTGCAGCCTTGTGCCTTTATATGGCCAGAGGACCACTAACTTGTAAAATCCTTATAATTTACAGTAGGGGTACATTATGCATTCTAATACACAAAATATACTCATTGTTCCCTGTATAACTCAGCCTGTATCCTTGTTCCTTTATATGGTCCCAGAAATGTTTCACCGTCCCTCTCTACTATAGCACCTCATCTATTCAATGTGGCAAAACTGCTGATCCCCACATGATAGAAATCGCTGCAGCCCCCAATAATCCAGGACTGGATAAACAAAATGAGTGAATTATACCATTCTGAGGAAATCTCAGCTACAGCCCCTGAATATGTCACTAAATTTACAGCTAAATGGACTGGACCCTCTGTAAAGGGGTTGTTCACCTTCCAAACACTTTTTTCAATTCAGTTGTTTTTAGATTGTTCCCCGGAAATGAAAACTTTTTTCAATTACTTTCCATTATTTATTTTTTACGGTTGAATGTTGAAAGTTGAATGTTCCTGTCTCTGGTGTTTGATTCTAGCAGCTCAGTAAATCAGGTGCAGACTCTGAACTGTTACAATTTTGGAACATTAAGTTGATACATTTCTCAGCAGCTTCTCTGGAGTATTAGCAACTATTGTATCAATTCTAACAGCTGCCTGTAATGAAACCCAGAGATTCTGCTCAGCAGGGACAAAGATAAGAAATGTATCAACTAAATGTATCCATTTAGAACAGTTTACAGGGTCGGCGACCCCCAGGGCTGCTGCAGAAGGTAAAAATGACACTTTACACTTCAATATTTGAAAAACTGTGACACATAGAAAATAGAAAGTCATTGGAAAATGTCATTATTTCTGGTGATCTATCGGAAAACAACTAGTTGTCTGAAGGTGAACCATCCCTTTAATGAGAGGCTGGGTTGTGCGCTGGGCCCCTCGGAAGTGCCAATTTAAAAAAAAGCACCCAAATTGCCTACCTCTACAGCCACTCTGAAGATAATCCTCCCAGCCGCTCCTAAATGAATCGTTCTAGACACTTTGCAGATAATCCTCCCAGCCGCTATGAAGATAATCCACACAACCGCTCTGGAAATAATCCTCCCATCTGCACTGCGGATAATTCACTCAATCCATATTAAGATCATCTGCTCAATCACAACAAAGAAAATCCTCCCAAAAGCTTTTAAATTAATCCTCTCAGTTTCCTCTCAATCGCTCTGAAGATGATCCTCCCAGCTGCTCTGAAGATAATCCTCCCATCTGCACTGCGGATAATTCACTTAGTCCATATGAAAATAATCCTCTCAGTCGCAATGAAGAAAATCCTCCCATCCGACCTGAATATAATCCTCCCAGCCGCTCTGAAGATAATCCTCAAAACCGCTCTGGAGATAATCCTCCCATCCAATCTGAAAATAATCCTCACAGCCGTTTCGAATATTATTCTCCCAGCAGCTCTGAGGCTATGGATACACGTGCGGATGTTCGGCGCAGTTTCAGTGCAGTTTTTAAAAAGCCGACCTCTGCATAAAAACCGCGTTGCGAACCTCTGTGAAAATCCACATGTGTCAATAGCCTGAAGATACACCTCCCAGCCGTTCTGACGGTAATCCTCCCATCCGACCTGAAGATAATCCAACCTCTCGGAAGATAATCAAGCCGCTCTGAAGATAATCCATCTGCTTTGAAGATAATCCTCCCAGATGCTCTGAAGATAATCCTCAAAGGGCTCCAAAAATAAAACCAGGCACTTTGAAGATAATCCTCCCAGCCGCTCCAAAGATAATACTCCCAACCCTCTGCAAATAATCACACAAAATGAGGTCTCAAAAGTAATTGCTTTATTGGGCCAACTTCCAAATTCCTTTCTTAAAGAACAAAAAATCATTATCCTATTTATCCAGATTAGCATCCAGGCAATCCTAGCTCCCCAACTGGTAGAAATCTTCAGTACAGGTATGGGACCTGTTATCCAGAATGCTCAGGGTTTTCTGGTAAACCTTTCCGTAATTTGAATCCTCATACATTTAGACTACTAGAAATTCATTTAAACAATAAATAAACCCAATAGGCTGATTTTGCTTCAAATAAGGATTCATTATCACTTAGTTTGGATCAAGTACAAGGTACAGTTTAATTATTACAGAGAAAAAAGAAAACTGTTTTTAAAATTTTGGATAATTTGAATAAAATGGAGTCTATGGGAGAAAGCCTTCTTGACATTCAGGGCTTTCTGGATTACAGGTTTCCAGATAACAGATCCCATACCTGTAAAACAAATTAAGCAAGTGGTCCTAGAACTACCACAAAATATACAACATGAAAAAAACCTTCTGTAGAATTTTACACCAACCACATCACACTAAAAACCTAAAAAAATGGGCTCTATGCAAAAAATAACCCACAATATCAACCCCCCAATATCTCCCACAGCAATGCTGGACTAAATACAAACATGTTCTGTACCGACCAAAGCCATAATACTTACCATGAGAGTGTCCCAGGCAAACGTCTTCCTCTGTCTTCTGATCTCTCTTCTATCCCTTCTGCTATATCCTTCTCTTTTCTTCAGCTTCTCACTTGCATATTCCTGATAAAGACAAATGTAAAAAAATCCATTAAAAAAACTATATTATGTTTTTTTTTGACAACATAAACTTTTCAAATCTGCCATAATTTTTGTACAATTCCATTTCTGTAACAAGATATAGACTAAAAAAATGGAGAAAATATCAAATTGAAAGTCACTTTATAAACCAACATACTTTAGGTTCCAAGTCCAAAACTCCCACTAACTGTAGGTTCACCCCACAGAATCATAGACTTTTTTTTTTGCAAAATACACACAATCACCAATATGAGCCCATAACCCTTTAGCCCACACAAAAACCTCTGGCTCACTGTCCTGACCTGACCTATGCTAACTGAGCCTCACACTTCCTACTCACTTGGGTCCTGGTTGTGGTTCTCCTGCAAGGTGGCTTCTTCAGTAGATGTTCATCCTGTGATGCACATCTGTCCCTGTGGCTTGTCTCCAATTCTCTTCTAAACTCTACCCCTTTCTATGTGTTTCACTACTCCCCCTAGTGGCCAAACACTATATATACAGGTAACATAGATCCAACCCAACTCTACACTGCCATCTAGGAGCAGAAGTTGGTAATTACAATGCAATAACTTGTGAATGCCTTTAAAGACTAATGGCACACTGGGTGATATGATGCCCACATTTCGATTTGTGCTACCATGGGTGAAACATATCCCTGAAATGTTTTTCCACTGGCCAGGGCCAGAACTAGGAGCAGGCAGAAGAGGCAGGTCCTACGACTCAATGAAAGGGGGGCGCTGGGAGCTACCATTAAAAAAGTCTTCTACCTTCCCCAAGCCGGGTTTGCACCCCTTACTGCCCTTTGCTCTCCCCTCCCTCGTCACCCTCCCCTCCGTTGCTTTCTTTACCCACCCTTCGTCGCATTCTCCTCCCCTCCATTGCTCTCTCCTTCTTTGGGTGCATCCGGGTTGATCTGCCACCGACAATAAAGTAAATCGCCAGTCGGAAAACATACTCGGCACTTTTTTCCGAAAATGCAACTTCAGGTAACTTAAGGAACTTTTTATTACCAGCAAGGAAAACATTTTGACAGAGATTTGCATACATTTTATTTTCTGTATAATCTTGTCCAGCCCTAGAAGGGATTTTGATCTCCATCTCTTAATTCTGCTAAAAACATATAAACTTTAACTTAGTTACCATCAAGTACAAGACACTGTTTTATTATTAGAGAAAAAGGTAGTAATTTTTAAAAAGTATAGGTATTCCTTTGTACTATGCTTTATGCACTGAATCTAGGATTTGTATATTCAAATTAGGGGTGGGAAGGGAAATCATGTAAATATTTGTCACAAAACAAGGAATTAAAAATATTTTTTCCACTTTTTACATTCCTGTCACTATTCATATGCAAATTAAGATTCCGATTCGACATGGTATTCGGCCGAATCTTTAATTAAGGATTCTGGGATTTGGCCGAATCCCAAATACCACGACACCACTACACACTATGTGTGGCAACAAGACCCAGAGAGCATGCTCAGATGCAGCCGCCAGGCTGGAACTCTATGACTGGACTGCTCCACAAGATGGCGGCACAATGCTTTAAGACCAGGCTGCTATGCACCGCAATAAACAATTGCTGGGCAGCCCTATCTGTAAAAATAGGAGGTGGTTAAGACCGACCTCTCCCTCCCACAAGCTTACCTCCAGACACTGATAAAGAGGACAACTGGAGCGGAGAGAAGGATCTAAAGATTAGAGGACATGTGCAACCCCCTGGGGGTACAAGTGCACACTCTACAAAGCCAAAACCCAACCCTTGCATCCAAACTGGACAACAATGAAAACAGGCAGCTCAGGTATTCCTACGTTTGCTTATAGACTGTACAGAGAGATCTCAAAAAATAGGGAAGCACAATTCAGCAGGAACAGTCCATAAGTTTGCTCACAGCCTGAACAGAGTTCCCATAACTATGGCAGCAAAGGCAATCTCCTGTAATAAGCACAATTCAGCAGGAACATTCCCAAACTTTGCTCATAGCCTGTCAGAGAGATCTCAAAAAATATGGCAGCATAGGAATTCCCCTGTACTAAGCACAATTCAGCAGGAACAGTGCCTAAGTTTACTCATCACCTGTATAGAGAGTTCCCATAAAACAATGGCAGCCGATCACCGTGATGATGGTCAATGTTCATGGGTCAAAGATCATGTGTCAAATGGCATGGGACAAAGGTCACGGGTCAAATGGCATTGGTCAAATGTTTGGGTCAGAGGGAAATCCTCCAAAGCATATGGCTGCACATATCGAACCCTATGATGGTGGTCAAAGGTCATGGTTCAAAGGTCATGAATCAGGGGTAACTCCCTCAAAGCAGATGGCGGCAAGGTCATGGGTCAGAGGGGACTCTGACAAAGCAGAAGGCTGCAAGAGCCACACCAAGGCAGACAAATGACAACCATTATGGCGGTCAATGGTCAAAGGTCAAATGGCATGGGTCAAAAGAGTGTACTCCGCCAAAGCAGATGGCTGCAAGAGTGCCCTTGAAGAAACGTAAGCAACTCCGCCAAAGCAGAAGGCTGCAAGAACCCACATGGCAGATGAGTGTGCCTCATGATGACGGTCAATGGTCATGGGTCAAAGGTCATAGGTCAGAGGGCACTCCACCAAAGCAGATGGCTGCAAGAGCCCCCACAGCTGATAGGAAAACCCCATGATGGCTGTCATGAAGGTCACGTGTCAAAAGTCGAAGGTCTAATGGCATTGAAGGCCGTCCAAGTAAAGGTACAGCTGCAAATTATGTTGTGCTGATCACACGAAGAAACTGGAGGGATATTGTTACATTTTTGTTTGACTTCCATACTCAGATTTTAACTTGGTGCTTACTAGCAGGGTGAAGGCAGGCTGGTATCACCTGTAGCAATAAAGAGCATGGGTTAAAGGTCACGCATAAGATACAAAGAATATAAATTGGTGTTTACGAAAAAAGACCTCTGTTAGAATAAGGGCACAGCTAGGGGTCTGACTGGATGGCCTAGCAGAGGAATAAGCAAACCCCATGATGGAGACCAAATTGCATGGATCAGAGGGAACTCCCTCAAAGCAGATGGTGGCAACAGCCACTAAGGCAGACAAGTGACAACCATTGTGGTGGTCAAATTGTATGGGTCAAAGGTAATGGGTCAGCAGGCACTCCGCCAAAGCAGATGCTGCAAGAGCCCACAGGGCAGATGAGCATACCTCATGATAAAAGTCAACTGTCATGGGTCAAAGGTCATGTGTAAAATGGCATGGGTCATAGGGCACTCTAACAAAGCAGATGGCTGCAAGAGCCACCAAGGCAGACAAGTAACAACCATTGTGGTGATCAAAGGTTATGGGTCAAAGACAACTCTGACTAAGCAGGTGGTCGCAAGAGCCACCAAGGCAGACACGTGACAACTATTGTGGTGATCAAAGGTCATAGGTCAGATACCACTCTGCCAAAGCAGATGGCTGCAAGAGCCCACATGGCAGATGAGTATACCTCATGATGACGGTCAATGGTCATGAGTCAAAGGTCATGTGCAAAATTTGAGGGTTAGGTTAACCAGGAAGAGAGGGTGAAGTGAGTACGAGCAGAGTAAGGGGTCATGCAGGGTAACCTAGCACATGAATTAGTGAACCTCATTATGGCGGTCAAAGGGCTTGGGTTCAAGGTCATAGGTAAATTGCATGGGTCAAAGGGCATGGGTTAAAAGGTACTCCATCAAAGCAGAAGGCTGAAATTATCCATAAAGGAAGATGCTTGGGTTAGATAGTTGAGCTTTTGATTAAAAAGAAAGGGGAATTGAAGTGAGCAGAGTTAAGGGAGCATGGGGCAAAGGGGACCCCACAAGAGCAAATGTTGGTCAAAGTTCATGGTTTAAAGATATTTGGTTTAATGACATGGGTCAAAGGGCACGCCACCAAAGAACATGACTGCAACAGTCCCCAAGGCAGATAAGCGAACCTAATGATGGTGCTCAAAGGTCATGCGTCAAAGGTCATGGGTCTCTGACTAAGCAGGCGGTGGCAAGAGCCACCAAGGCAGACAAGTGACAACCATTGTGGTGATCAAAGGTCATGGGTCAAAGGCCATGGGTCAGATAGCACTCTGCCAAAGCAGATGGCTGCAAGAGCCCACAGGGCAGATAAGCGTACCTCATAACGGTCAATGGTCATGTTTTAAAGTGGCATGAGTCAAAGGTCATGGGTCAGAGGGAAGTCTGTCAAAGCAGGTGGCTGCAAGAGCCACCAAGGCAGACAAGTGACAACCATTATGGTGGTCAAAGGTCATGGGTCAAAGGTATTGGGTCAAATGAGGGAATTCTGACAAAGCAGATGGTTGCAAGAGCCCCCAAGGCTAAGATCAGCAACCACAATGATGGTGGTCAATGTTCACGGGTCAAAGATCATGGGTTGAAAGTCATGGGTCAAATTGCATGGGTCAGAGGGAACTCCGATCACTGCCCTCTACAGAGAGAGCGCATAAAACGATTGCAGCATATGTATTCCGCTGTACTAAGCACAATTCAGCAGGAGCAGTCCCTAAGTTTGCTCATAAACTCTACAGAGAGATCCCAAAAAACGATGGTAGCATATGTATTCCCCTGTACTAAGCACAATTCAGCAGGAACATTCCCCTAAATTAGCTAATATACTGTACAGAGAGATCCCATTCAACTATGGAAGCAAGGTATTCCCTTGAACTAAGTACAATCAGCAGGAACAGTCCCCTACTTTTGCTCATAGCCTGCACAGAAAGATCCCATAAAATGATGGCAGCATAGATATTCCCCTGTACTAAGCATAATTCAGCAGGAACATTATCTAAGGAATGTGGGGTGACATATCTCATAGAGGGATCCCTCTTCCTACATACAGCGCTGCTTGTTTTTTAATTTGTTTTTAACCAGTACGACATGGCATGGAGATAAATAAATATGGCCTTGTATTGATATTTTGAAATGTGTTTACTTATTACAATACAGTATTATGGGGCGTTGTGGCTAAGGGATTAAGTCCCAATTTTGTACATACATATATATATATATATATATATATATATATATATATATATATATATATATATATATATATATATATATATATATAGATAGATATATAGATATATAGATACATATATAGATAGATATATACAGTAGATATATAGATAGATATATGGATATATATGGGTCACCTAGTTTTCCTTCTCCTTAAGATTGGTTGTGATCTAATAAAGACAATCTTCTAATTTAAAGCATAAGCAGTGAGTAACAGGCCCGAAGTAGCAATGGGCCTGTTCCATGGCATATTTAAAATGTAATTAGATGTAGACAACACAGTGACGCACTTTCCTACCTCTACAGTCACAACAGCATGTTGGGAGTGGCGCTCTTTCTGCAGATAATGCTCCCAACCGCTCTGAAGATACTCCGGCCGCTCTGAAGGTAATCTTCCAAGACCCTCTGAAGATAATCCAGCCGCTCTAAAGATTATCGAGCCTATCTGAAGATATTCCAGCTGCTCCTCCCAGGAACTCTGCAGAGAATCTTCCAGACGCTCTGCAGAGAAAACTCAGTCCTTCTGAATATAATCTTTCCAGCCGCTCTGAAGATAATCCTCCCTACCGCTCAGTAGATAATCCTCAAAACTGCTCTGAAGATAATCCAGCTGCTCCAAATATTATCCAGCTGCTTTGCAGATAATCCTCCCAGCTGCTCTGCAAATAACACAAAATGAGGTATCAAAAGTATTAACTCACCAAGAAATAGAGGAGGTCCAGGTGCACCACCCTGAACCTTCAGCTAGGGGAACAGATGAAAACGGTATTATGCTGGAGCAGGCACTCATGGAACAATCTTCGACAGATGTGTAAAAAGAATGTAGTTTATTCAGAACTCAAAGGTACATTCTTTTTACATGTCTGTCTTAAAGATAGTTCCATGAGTGCCTGCTCCATCATTCTACAGTTTTACAAGCTGACAATCTTAGCTCTCATGTGCAAACATCCCTCCCCCTACTACCCTGCAGCTTTACACCAGGCTGAGAAAACATATTCTTATTACTTGCATAATAAAACTAAAAATAAACTACTCGTGTGTGTGGTCTGTACGGGGCGCTGAGCAGATGTGTGTTCTGGAGCTCCGTGACAACTATCCTGAATACCCCAGGTGGCAACTGGCGAGAAGCTCAAATCCTATAAGTATGGCATACCCGACACCACTTCACACTATGGGTGGCAACCAAGACCCAGAGAGAAAGCCCAGATGCAGCCACCAGACTGGAACACTATGCCCGGACTGCTCTCCTCAATATAGTGGCGTATCCCTTTCGCCGGAAGAAGAGAAACCACCACGCCAGCAACAATGCTTCAGCAATGGCAGCATAGGATTTCCCCTGTACTAAGCACAATTCAGCAGGAACAATCCACTACGTTTGCTAGTTTGCTCATAGAATCTACAGAGAGATCGCATAAACCTATGGCAGCATAAATATTCCTCCTTACTAAGCACAATTCAGGAGGAACAGGCCCTAAGATTGCTTCATAGCCTGTACAGAGAGATTCCCGATGAATCTTGCTGCATAGGTGTTCCCCCGCTGTATTAAATGGATACTGTCATGGGAAAACATGTTTTTTTCAAACACATCAGTTATAGTGCTCCTCTGAAATTCATTCCTCAAAAGAGGCAAACAGATTTTTTTTATTATTTAGTTTTTAAATCTTGACATAGGGCTAGACATATTGTCAGTTTCCCAGGTGCCCAGTCATGTGACTTGTGCCAGCATTTTAGGATGGAACTGCTTTCTGGCAGGCTATTTCTCCTAAATGTAACTGAATTTGTCTCAGTGGGACTTGGTTTTATTATGAGTGTTGTTCTTTAGATCTACCAGGAGCCGTTATCTTGGGCTAGGGAGCTGCTATCTGGTAACCTTCCTATTGTTCTTTTGTTAGGGCTGCTGGTGCTTGCAGTACAGCAGTAAAGAAGTGACTGAAGTTTATCAGAGCACAAGTCATATGACTGGGGGCACTTGGGAAATTGACAATATGTCTAGCCCCATGTCAGATTTCAAAATTAAATATAAAAAAAAATCAGTTTGCTCTTTGAAAACGGATTTTAGCGGCAGAATTCTGTTGGCACAACACTATTAACTGATGTGTTTTGAAACAAACATGTTTCCCATGACCGTATCCCTTAATCACAATTCAGCAGGAACAGACCACTAAGTTTGCTCATAGACTGTACAGGGAGATCGCATAAAGTTGTGACAGCATAGGTATTCCCCTATACTAAGCCCAATTCAGCAGAAACAGTCTCTAAGTTTCCTCATAGCTGTACATCGAGATCCCATAAAACTATGGCAGCATATGTATTCCCCTGTACTAATTACAGTTTAGCTGGAACAGTCCGTAAGTTTGCTCAAAGCCTGTACAGAGAGATCCCTGTATAACTCAACTGCAGCCTTGTGCCTTTTATATGGTTATAGAACCCTGGCCCAGTGCCCAAGGCCCACCCCAGATTCTGCCAAGCCCCACACACAGTAAAAAGCCCACATAGACATCAGCGCTAAAAACCTAACCCCCACACATAATTTATAAAAGCCACTGGTGGTCAGGACCACCCTACAAGTTAAAAAAATCATTGGTGGCCAGCCACCCCTCCCCCTATAAATTAAAAAATACAAAAACCTTTGCACCAGGATCCCCAAAAACATTGGTGGCCATGGCCCCGCTCTTAAAAGTTAAGAAACATTGGTGATCAGGGGCCCCATAGATATTTAAAAAAACTAAAAAAAAACATTGGTAGCAAGGGGCCCCATAGAATATTTTTAAAAAAACATTGGTGGCCTGGGGCCCTATATAGTATTAACAATAATACCATACCTCCCATAACAATTTTGGAAATAAAAGAGGGGCAAAAGTTGGTGCCAAATATTTTTTTGGACCACGCTTCATTTTTGGTGGCCACACCTCCTAATTACCATGTTCATTTTACAAAATTTGTCGGGTTATAAAAGTTTGAACATATTTCTGTTTTTTTTAGTTATTCCAGTTTTGCTAATGAAGGTGAATTTCCCTTTAAGCTGTGAGTCCCAAGGGACCTGTTATCTTATATTGTTACAAATACTTATTTGCGTATCTCGAAATTGTTACCAAAAGTATCTTATCTGCTGCTCTGGCTGTTCTGGGCTCTCTGCCAAAAGCCAATTAAGTTAGCAACTTTGTTTCTTTTTCTTCCTGTTCAGTGCACAGAAAAACTTGACTTTCCAGTCCAAACGAGGGACTGCGGGTTGAGCAAAAGAGAGACTGTCCCTCTAAAAATGGGACAGTTGGGAAATATGTAATACATTAGCCAGGGGTTTAATAAAATAAAAAAACACATTGTTCAGTGGACCGTACTTCTTACCTGGCTTTGGGTCCTTTCGAGGCTTCAGGACTTCAACTTCGGGTCTTTTTGTTTTCGCAGCTTTGAAGACCCCCCACATGGTCTGTCATTTCAGGTACTTTAAAATCAACACATTTACAGCATTAATTTGTGGGGCAAAGATAGAAAAATGTACAGTCACCCAAAAAAACATCTATTTTCAGAAAGTAGACATTCCCCTGAATCCAAATTGGGTGTGCATGTCTTTCTACTCTGAAGCACCAAGCTGCGAGCCTTTCCTAAATTTGGTGATTTTGGAGATAGTTATGAAAATCACCTCATAACTTCTACCTTGCAGCATTTTACCTATAGTACACAACTTTATCACCACACTCATGGCAGTCCATGACTTACATCCTCCACAGAGCTCTCACAGTCATGAAGCTCACACAAAGGTAAACATAGTAAGCATAAATGCTAATGGACTTAACTCACCTCAGAAACGGATCTTATTAAGTTCAGAATTGAGACGACTAAAAGCACAAGTTGCCTTCGTACAAGAGACTCATTTTAAGGTGTCCTCATCCTTCCGATGGACTAATAAATACTTCCCAGAAATGTACAGCAGTATCCCCAGACCAATAAGACAAAGGGCACAGTGATTCTGTTTGAGAAACACTTTAACTTCAATGTTTCGGCTACCAAAAAAGACCCAGCTGGACGATATATTTTTGTGAGGGGCACCCTAGATACCCAAAAGATTACTTTTGCCAAAAGCGACAGGACAAAACTTTTCACACAATTTCAGAGATCTTACTCAGATTGTCCGAAGAAATCCTCATACTAGGGGGAGATTTCAACATCCCTATGGATCCCCAAATTGACTGTCCTGCCGGAAAATCCAGCATTCCCCACCGCATTATTCACTATATCACAAAAGATTTACATCAACTACAGGTAGTAGATGCCTGGCGACTAGTCAAGCCTAAGGAAAGAGACTATACTTTTTATTCTGCTAGGCACAGCCTATACACCAGAATAGATCATTTTTTTCTATCTCAGCACCATCTGAGTGCGATAGGAGGCGCAGACATTCACACTTGCACATGGTCGGATCACGCCCCCATATCCATGCAACTCTCCCTTAAAACAAATATCTCAAAATGGAGTAACTGGAAATTAAATGAGTCAATACTGAAAGATAATAGTGTCCTGAATGAGGTTAAAACAGCTATTGCAAACTATTTCAGGGAGAATGCCATGGAGGGACGTTGATCCAATTATGTTCCAAAAGGAAGAAAGTGCATCAAGCTAAACAGAACTCACTCTTGGCTGAGGTCAGGAATCTCGAAATGGCACATAAAAAAGCACCAACTACGGAACTATATACACCAGACTTACCGCATCACGGCAAGCCCTAGCGGAACACCATAAACTTTTTACAGAAAAGGTCATCTCCAGAATGAGACACCGTTTCTATGAGCACGGGGACAAGAGTGGCAAGCTACTGGCCCGATTGCTGAAAGCGAGAGTCATTAAAAATCATATACACTGCTTACGGAACAAACAAGGTGATAAAACTTCAACATAGCTCAAGAATTTCAGAAATACTACTCAGAGCTGTACCAAATTGACTCTCCCACAACTGTTGACGGCCTTCCAAGAGCAGAGGCTATAGAAGCTTTCCTAGACAAGTTACCTATACCACACGATTATCAGACTCGCAGAAATCGCTTATGGAAGCCGATATCACAGCGGAGGAAGTCTTTCAGGCGATTAAGACATCTCCAAATGGCAAAAGCCCCGGACCAGACGGCTACCCCGCGGGGTATTATAAAGAGTGCTCAGACCTGCTTATACCACACCTGACAAGAACCTTTAATGCTCTCCAAAATAACACTCGCTTTCCTCTGACTCCTTGCAAGCTCATATCACTCTTCTTCTGAAAACGAATAAAAATTCAGAAGATCCAGGTAACTACAGACCAATATCACTAATCAATGCAGATTTGAAGATATTAGCGAAGATAGTGGCATCTAGAATACAAACATCCTTAAGTTATCTTATAGATCTGGATCAAGCCGGCTTTATACCTGGAAGAGAGTCGAGAAATAACACCAATAAATTGATCAACATACTCCACCATGCAAAGCACAAAAAAATTGTTAGGCTGCTGGTGCTTGCAGTACAGCAGTAAAGAGTGGACTGAAGTTTTATCAGGCATCAAGTCAATATGACCTGGGGGCAGTGGGAAATTGACAATATGTCTAGCCACATGTCAGATTTCAAAATTAAATGAGTAAAAAAAGATGTTTGCTCTTTGAAAATGGATTTTAGCGCAGGAATTCTGTTGGACAACCTATTAACTGATGTTGTTTTGTGGAACAACATGTTTTCCCATGACGTATCCCTTAATCACAATTCAGCAGGAACTAGACCACTAAGTTTGCTCATCAGACTGTACAGGGAGATTCGGGCATTAAAGTGTGTGGACAGCATAGTATTCCCGCTATACTAAGAAGCCCATTCAGCAGAAACAGTCTCTAGTTTCCTCATAGCCTGTACATCGAGAATCCCATAAACTATGGGCAAGCATAAATGTATTCCCCCTGTAACTAATTACAGTTTAGCTGGAACAGTCCGTACAGTTTGCTCGAACAGAAGGGCCGTGTACAGAGAGATCCCTGTATAACTCAACCCTGCAGCCTTGTGCCTTTATATGATTATAAGAACCCTGGCCCAGTGCAGGCCCACGCCCAGATCTGCGCCAAGCCCACACGCACAGTGAAAAGCCACTAGACATCAGCGCTAAAAACTAACCGCCCCACATTACATAATTTATAAAAGCCACTGTGGTCAGGACACCCTACAAGTTAAAAAAAATCATTGGTGGCCAGCCCCTCGCGCTATAACATTAAAAAATAACAAAAACGCTTTGCACCAGGATCCCCAAAAAAACATTGGTGGCCATGGCCCCCGTCTTAAAAAGTTAAGAACATTGGTGATCAGGGGCCGCCATGTAGAATATTTAAAAAAAAAATAAAAAAAAAAACATGGTAGGGACAAGGGGCCCATAGAATATTTTTAGAAAAACATTGGTGGCCTGGGGCCTATATAGTAATTAACGATAATACCATAAACCTCCTACATTGGGTGGAAATAAACGAGGGCAAAAAGTTGGTGCATAATATTTTTGACCACGCTCATTTTTGTGCCACAACTCCCCCTATTCCATGTTCATTTACAAATTTGTCGGGTTATAACAGTTTGAACATATTTCCTGTTTTTTTTTAAGTTATTCCGAGTTTTGCCTGAATGAAGGTGAATTTCCCTTTAAAGCTGTGAGTCCCAAGGGACGCTGTTATCTTTATATTGTTCCAAATACTTATTTGCGTATGCTCGAAATTGTTACAAAAGTACTATCTGCTGCTCCTGGCTGATTCTGGGGCTCATCTGCAAAAGCCAATTAAGTTAGAAACTTTGTTTCTTTTTCTTCTGTTCAGTGCACAGAAAAACTTGACTTTCCAGTCCAAACGAGGGACTGCGGGTTGAGCAAAAGAGAGACTGTCCCTCTAAAAATGGGACAGTTTGGGAAATATGTAATGACATGTAGCCCAGGGGTTTAACTGTAAAATAAAAAACACATTGTTGCAGTGGACCGTACTTCTTACCTGGCTTTGGGTCCCTTTCCGAGGCTTCAGACTTCAACTTCGGGTCTTTTTGTTTTCGGCAGCTTTTTGAAGCCCCTCCACATGGTCTGTCATTTCAGGTACTTTAAAATCAACCAGTTTAACAGATTAATTTTGTGGGGCAAAGATAGAAAAATGTACAGTCACCGCAAAAAAACATCTATTTTTCGAGAAGTAGACATTCCCTGAATCCAAATTGGGTGTGCATGTCTTTCTACTCTGAAGCCCTCAGCTTGCGAGCTTTCCTAAATTTGGGTGATTTTGGAGGATTAGTTATGAAAATCACCTCATAACTTCTTACCGGCAAGCATTTTTACCTGCCACATAATACTATTAGGTTAACAGATAAAACACCCTAAATAGCGAAAGGCCTGGGTTCCCCCTGGAAAAGTTTGGATACCGCAAAATACAATAGATTTAAATGAAGTACTATAACATGTAAAGACCCCAAATCTACCTTGTTGCATTCTTTTGATGTCTTACACTCATTTATAAACATTGGCAGTTTTATGTGGATAAAGTTTACAAAATAATTAGGGTGACGCTGAAAACCATAATGATTTTGTAAACTACACATTATGGAATGAATCCAAAATGGGGGATTATGTTATTTCCACTCAACTATGAAACTGCAAAGCACTGCTAAAATAAACATAACTAACAACAAAGCCAAGGATACAACTGCCAATAAAATCACAAAAATACAATTAGGCAAATCGATAATAATACAAATAAATGCTAGCTGACAGCGTGGGGTTAGTGGTCCAGAATACCAAAATGCAAAGTCAACACTATGAAATCAACAGTTTTAGGGGGGGAAAAAAGCAAAAATGATAAAACGAAGAACTAGAAACAAAGTGACCTGGCGTTCCCTGTAAGAATTACAGCCTGCAACTTTGTGCATTTATATTGACAAAAACCTCAGTGACTTACTGTGGAGGTAAATATCTTCTTTGATACATGAGTGGAACTGCTGTATAGTCTCAGCCTGCTACCCTGTGTCTTTAGAAGATCAAAGAAGCCCTACCCAACACACAACATCTAATATTCTTAATCATTTAAAGTCGGGGGTATTATCTACTATAACTACTCAAGTCCTACTCATCGGTATACACAGCCCTGAAGCCATTTCCTTTATTGGCCACAGATCCTATTAGAGACATTGGATATAAGTTATCGGTTAAAGAAGGGGGTTACATTGTCCTCTTAATAATACAGGAAGTGGCGTGGTAACTCAGAGTAAAACCGTATAAACCAGACTAGTAGCCTTTGTGCCTTTCATAAAGTCAAGAAAACCTCAGTGGGGGGCGTGTCCTGATGCCACAACTAGTCACAGGGACGGCATTTCCTGGAGCTCCGGCTTTACTACCGCTCTTTTAGCCTGTTTTAAAGTCGCATAACCGCTGTCATGAGAAGCAATCAAAAGGCACAAACTCTAGCCTTCTGCCGAAACCAGCGGGGAGTGGAAAAAACAACCGGGACATCGAGAAATTCTTTTGGGAAACCAGCAGAAGAAGTAGAGATGCAGGTCGGTACGACTCATATTCATCCATATGGGCGGAGGATGTGGAGAGGAGATACGCAGGGCCTCAAAGACCCGAAGCCCCGGCCTGCAAGCTACACCTAGGACCTTACTGCCATACACGCGTCTTGCGTAGGCAGAGCCTGCCTAAGCAAATTGTGAACCTCGCCCAGCTGCTTACCGACATTCAAATGCGTCGATTAACACAAGAAGTCACAGTGCTGCAGAACGGAGCTATGTAAAGTCTTAGCGATAGGGATGACGACATTAGAAGCATCGCAGGCAGGCGCGGCACAACAAAACAAGCGCATCTGTCCACTAGAGTCAGTAACAAGACGACAGATATTCTTTCTACGTAGAGCCATGGAAGAATTCCGAGAAGAGGAACAGAACATCGTAATATCCGAATTCCGAGGCATCGCCAGGAAGAAGTAGATCTGCCGGACGCCGCCAACTAACAGTCTCTTTTTCGGAAGCTACTAGGCCTGTGAAAAGGACGCCCCTCTACGCATTGAAGGTTTCATAGGGTGTAATGTCAGGTCAGGCAAGGGAAAAACGCTGAGAGACGTACTATGCTGTCTCCATCACTTTACCAGAAAGAAAGAAATCCTTCGCAAGGCAGCGAGAAACCCCACACAAGATCTTAAAAATGGAAGGGTTCAAGAATCAACTATACCAAGACAATCTGGCAGCACTTAACGATATTACAAGCAGACTTCAAAAATTAGTTGCCACCTGCAAGTTATCGGCCATGTTAGTTTTTTTTAGTTTTGGTTGACTTTGACTTTACCAATTAACATAGACTACCTAAGAGCTTAATTGGCCTTGTTCACGCAGGTTTTGGCCACATGAGACTAGCAAGGACACTGATAAGGGTGCCACTCTTTATTGCAAATATCTATAACTTTGGCAGTTACTGACGACACTTTACCACCGCTTTGGGACGCGCACGTCTCAAGAGCCAAGTACCCCGTCGCATTTATGATCCAATAACTGTTGGTGTTACCGCACCATAGGACTCCCCTTCTATGAAGAGACACATGGCAGCATATCTATGGACCGTCATATGAATCCACCCTATCTGCTTATCCTGGCAAGGTTCCCCTTTTGAAGTGCATAGCAGCCATAGTTTATAAAGGAACCAGAGCTACTTCAAGGGGAAGGAAACCTAGGTCGGCACGCAAAAGCCCCCACCCCCCCTCCCGTTTGTTGCCCACCCCGCCTCCTCCCCCCTGGCCTACCCGTCCCGCTGGGCAAATGCCCCCCTAACTTGTTTACTGTACCCTTTTCTGCGCAGGATCCGCCCAGGGAGTATCAACTCGATGACATCTTCTTCCAGTGGCGATCTTCTTACCTGCTGTGAACGGCGTTTTGGCGCATTGCGCAGTAGGATATTTCGTCCGGTAACGGGATTCTACTGCGCATGAGCCAAAAGTTCAGCGAATGCGCAGTAGATCGTACCAGGTGAAAGGATCCGTACTGCGCATGCGCCGTTCCTACAGGAAGAAGAATGCGCGTGGAAGAAGATGTTCCGTCGCTGAACTCGTGGACTGACATGCACAGAAGGGTAAGAACAAGTTAGGGGCATTTGCAACCAGCGGGACGGGTAGGCAGGGGGGAGGAGGGAGGGTGGGCAACAAACGGGAGGGGGGGTGGGGGTTTAGCGCCGACTAGGTTGTACCTTCCCTTTACGCTATTTTAGGTAGAACTATACAATGCCAGTATGGAAATTTCCATCTACTACGCAATCCATATATCGTTTTTCGCATTACAATGGTTATTCTAGGATCAGGTCTGACTACCTCTGTTTCAAGTGTTCAATGCTAAAAACTGTTAATTTAATGCCATTCATACAATAACATTTTTGTTTACCAGCCGGGACATTTGTTTGTGTATTTTGTCTGGCCTTGAATGGCGACTGGATTCACCGGTCAACAGGTATATATGAGCTACTGGTGATGACCATGGTGCACAGGGAAACAATTTGCATCTTAACCTTTGTCTCCTACTTTTCTATATGTACATGCTAGCCGTTATGTTTTCATTGCCAGCATTTGCCGGCCTACGGCTCGGTCGCATCAACTCAGACACGCTAGATTCATATTTGTCACTATATAAAGATGTTAAGTACCATGTTATTCTTATGCATTCGGCCCAGTTCTATAATCCCACGATTAGGACAGCACATGTTGTTACACATATACTTTCTCTAGAGCTCCTCCCCAGATGGTTTGTCCTCAGGTTCACAACCATTCCTACGCTCTTTATATATTTTAACTATACAGAACTAATGTTTTAACATACTATCCGGTGGTACGAGCGCGCTACTATTATAATCTTAGCAAAGGGGAACTATCCCTTGCCACACACCCCTTCTACATCTCCTCTTGAACTCATCTACCCCACCCCTTTCTTTACCACTGACTTCTCCTCCCCATTCCTCCCCACACTCTAAGTCCTAACCTTCGCCCTCACCCCCCACTTTACTCTCTTCCACTACTTCATCCCCTTTCTACCTCTTTCTATCCCTCCTTTTTTTTTCTTCTTCTCTTCTCCTCTCTCATTTCCTTAGTTTCTCCTCCTTTACCCTCTTATCCTCCACTTTAACCCCTGAGTTTGCTACACTTCTCCCCGCTAATGCCGTCTTGTGACCCTCTTTCTGATCCTCACACCTATAGTACACAACTTTATCACCACACTCATGGCAGTCCATGACTTACATCCTCCACAGAGCTCTCACAGTCATGAAGCTCACACAAAGGTAAACATAGTAAGCATAAATGCTAATGGACTTAACTCACCTCAGAAACGATCTTATTAAGTTCAGAATTGAGACGACTAAAAGCACAAGTTGCCTTCGTACAAGAGACTCATTTAAGGTGTCCTCATCCTTCCGATGGACTAATAAATACTTCCCAGAAATGTACAGCAGTATCCCAGACCAATAAGACAAAGGGCACAGCGATTCTGTTTGAGAAACACTTTAACTTCAATGTTTCGGCTACCAAAAAAGACCCAGCTGGACGATATATTTTTGTGAGGGGCACCCTAGATACCCAAAAGATTACTTTTGCCAAAAGCGACAGGACAAAACTTTTCACACCAATTGCAGAGACTTACTCAGATTGTCCGAAGAAATCCTCATACTAGGGGGAGATTTCAACATCCCTTATGGATCCCCAAATGACTGTCCTGCCGGAAAATCCAGCATTCCCCACCGCATTATTCACTATATCACAAAAGATTTACATCAACTACAGGTAGTAGATGCCCTGGCGACTAGTCAAGGCCTAAAGGAAAGAGACTATACTTTTTATTCTGCTAGGCACAGCCTATACACCTAGAATAGATCATTTTTTTCTATCTCACACCATCTGAGTGCGATAGGAGGCGCAGGACATTCACACTTGCACATGGTCGGATCACGCCCCCATATCCATGCAACTCTCCCTTAAAACAAATATCTCAAAATGGAGTAACTGGAAATTAAATGAGTCAATACTGAAAGATAATAGTGTCCTGAATGAGGTTAAAACAGCTATTGCAAACTATTTCAGGGAGAATGCCATGGCAAGATGTCAACCCGGTGACCATATGGGAGGCCCATAATGCTGCATTAGAGGGACGTTGATCCAATTATGTTCCAAAAGGAAGAAAGTGCATCAAGCTAAACAGAACTCACTCTTGGCTGAGGTCAGGAATCTCGAAATGGCACATAAAAAAGCACCAACTACGGAACTATATACACCAGACTTACCGCATCACGGCAAGCCCTAGCGGAACACCATAAACTTTTTACAGAAAAGGTCATCTCCAGAATGAGACACCGTTTCTATGAGCACGGGGACAAGAGTGGCAAGCTACTGGCCCCGATTGCTGAAAGCGAGAGTCATTAAAAATCATATACACTGCTTACGGAACAAACAAGGTGATAAAACTTCAACATAGCTCAAGAATTTCAGAAATACTACTCAGAGCTGTACCAAATTGACTCTCCCACAACTGTTGACGGCCTTCCAAGAGCAGAGGCTATAGAAGCTTTCCTAGACAAGTTACCTATACCACGATTATCAGACTCGCAGAAATCGCTTATGGAGCCGATATCACAGCGGAGGAAGTCTTTCAGGCGATTAAGAGATCTCCAAATGGCAAAAGCCCCGGACCAGACGGCTACCCCGTGGGGTATTATAAAGAGTGCTCAGACCTGCTTATACCACACCTGACAAGAACCTTTATGCTCTCCAAAATAACACTCTGCTTTCCTCTGACTCCTTGCAAGCTCATATCACTCTTCTTCTGAAAACGAATAAAAATTCAGAAGATCCAGGTAACTACAGACCAATATCACTAATCAATGCAGATTTTGAAGATATTAGCGAAGATAGTGGCATCTAGAATACAAACATCCTTAAGTTATCTTATAGATCTGGATCAAAGCCGGCTTTATACCTGGAAGAGAGTCGAGAAATAACACCAATAAATTGATCAACATACTCCACCATGCAAAGCACAAAAAAATCCCTCTCATGCTTCTGTCCACCGATGCTGAAAAAGCATTGACAGGGTCGAATGGGCTTATATGTTCTCCTGCCTCTCCAGGTTCGGCTTTGGGGACCGCCTGTGCCAGTGGATTAAATCCACTCTCAGCGCTTACCCATCAAAAACGGCACACGACAAGGGTGCCCCCTCTCACGTACCCTTTTTGCCCTGGCTTTGGAACCCCTGCTCATATCTATTAGATTGAATGCAGATATATCAGGGATTTCCATAAAAGACAAAACAATATAAAGTAGCAGCGATACGCCGACGACCTTCTTTTTTTCCTGACAAAACCGCTAACCTCAATCACAAGCCTCAACAATCTCTGAGATATTTGGCAAGCTTAGCAACTTCAAAATTAATTTTCTTAAATCGCAAGCATTAAACGTATCGCCTCAGCGACAACACAATTCAACGACTCTCAAACAACTTCTCATACAGCTGGGCAAACCAGCAGATCACTTACCTACGACTAACTATTGCTAAAGACTATGAAGAATGGACTGATACCAACTGTAAACTGCTATACGCAAACATTCATAAAGATCGACGGAATTGGACCAAACAACCCCTGTCCTGGATAGGTAGAATCAATGTGGTCAAGATGAACATAAAGCCACGGCTACTTTACCTATTCCAGGGAGTACCTCTACTATATTCAACCAATTGGCTAAAATCTTTTCAATCTGAAAGCACCAAATTCATCTGGCAGGACCACCCACCACGACTTAAAGCTGCCATCTTACATAAGAAAAATTCGGAAGGAGGTCTTGCCCCTCCCGGACTGTGCCAGATACCTAAAAGCAGCAGCACTTGCTCGTATAATTGACTGGTCGCACCACCTACATAGTAAGGACTGGGTGGAGATTGAGCAACAAGCCACACATTTGATCCACCTGCCATGGTTTGACAAGATCCATAGAAGGATATTACACAATTCCCACCCCCTATTGAAAAGCACGCTAAATACTTGGGACCGGGTTAGTGGCAAAACCCAAATATCGGCATACCCATCTCCGCTCATACCAGTTACAAATAACCCAGCATTTCCATCTGCACTCAAGCCTACCGCCTTCCGAGAATGGCTGGTAGATGGACATCTACAAATTGCCCATATAATGGAACAGGGACAATTAGCAGATTTAAATCTTCTTAGACGGGCCAGGCCGACGGTAAATTTGCAAGATTATCAATACTGCCAGTTTAAGCATTTTTTGGGGTATTTAGGTGGAGCTAACAAAACAAACAAATTAGGACAACCCCTTACGCCCTTTGAGACTCTATGCACTAGGGAAACCCCCCTAAACATAGAATCTCTTCAATTTATGATATGCTATCAAGTGAGTGTGAGAGAAAGCAGCTGCCTTTTGTCCAGGCATGGGAGTGGGACCTAGGACTGGACGTCTCAGAAGAACTCATCCAGAAATGGATTCCCAGTCTAATTTACAGCTCTAGATGTTGCAAGATCCAGGAGTTAAATTATAAAATCTTAAGTAGATGGTATTACACCCCAGAAAAATTACATAAGATTTATCCAACCACGAGTAACCCCTGCTGGAGGTGTAAAGCAGATATAGGCACGTTACTACACATATTCTGGGACTGCCCAGCTTTCACAAACTACTGGCAGGTAGTTCTGAAAGCCTGTTCCCAGGTGCTAGGAAGAGATCTATCCTTATCACCAGCCCGCATACTTCTATTTTGGGACACAGAAAATAAGGAGGGGATCCCCGATACTACTCTGGAGTATCATCTTCTTAACTCAGCCAAAATCCTAATCCCTAGACTCTGGAAATCCACTATACCACCAACCAGTAAAGAATGGATAGGGAAGGTTAACGAATTAGCAAAATTTGAGGAATTATCTACAGTCACAGAAAAACAACACTCTAGCTTTAGGGCTACATGGCTGAGGTGGTATTTATACAGGGACTCTGCGGAATATAGACAACTTCTGAACTCCAAAACTCACATAACACAGATCGTTATTAGGGGTTTCTTCAATCTGTACTCTGAGCATTACTACACGTTGTTAACATGCTATATCCCTTCTACCCATATAACCTTGAGGGGACTGTAATTCTTGCTGTATTGCCTTTGTGTAATCCTTTGTTTAAAAACGATGCCTGAGTCGTGATGCTTTTTTGTTAATTTTGTTGTTTCCCCCCTGCTCACTTTCCCTACTCCCCCTCCTTTTTCCTTCTGTATCCCCCCCCCCCATCATCTCCTTTTTGGAAAACCATAAAAATCATTATACAAAAAACAAAAAAGAAAACCCTCAATAACTTTAAAAAATCCATGTCACAAACTAGGGGGTACAGTATCCGTTATAATACATTAGTTCTATTCCCCTGTATAACACAGCATGCAGCCTTCTGCCTTTATATGGTCTCATAATGCCTCAATGCCTTCTAACATCCTTACAATTTACAGTAGGGGGTACAGTATCCTTAATAGTACATGAGTGATAGTCACCTGACTAACTCAGCATGCAGCCTATGTACCTTTATGATTCCCAAACCCCTCAGTGACTTTAAAATGTCCTTATATTTTACAGTAGAGGGTATATTATCCCTTATAATACATGAGTGGTTCTCAGAGTCCCCTGACTAACTCATTCTGCAGCCTTGTGCCTTGAAATGGTAACAGAACCCCTAAGAGATTTCTATAATCCCTAATAATACATGAGTGACACTCAGGGTTTCCTGTACAGCTCAGTCTGTAGCCCTGTGCCTTTATATCAGTGGTCCCCAACCAGTGGCTCGTGAGCAAAATGTGGCTCACCAATCCCTTGGATGTTGCTCCCAGTGTCCTCAATGCAGGTACGAATTTTTGAAATCTTAGCTTGGAAGCAAGTTTAAGTTGCATAAAAACTAGGTGTACTGCCAAATAGAAGCTTCTGTGGGCTGACAGTCCACATAAAGGCTACCAAATAGCCATCCACAGCCCTTATTTTGCACCCCTGGAACAATTTTTATGTATTTGTTACTCGCTGATCCTTCTACATTTGAATGTGGCTCGTGGGTAAAAAAGGTTGAGGACTCCCTCTTTATATGGTCACAGAACCCCTTAGTGAGTTTTAATATCACTACGATTTACAGCAGGTATAGTACAGGTATGGGACCTGTTATCCAGAATGCTGGGGTTTACTAGAAACTCATTTAAACATGAAATAAACCCAATAGACTGGTTTTGCTTCCAATAAGGATTACTTATATCTTAGTTGGGATCAAGTACAAGCTACTGTTTTATTATTATAGAGAAAAAGGAAATCATTTTTTAAAATTTGGATTATTTGGATGAAATGGAGTCTATGGGAGACAGCCATTCTGTAATTTTGAGCTTTCTGGATATCGGGTTTCCGGATAAGGGATCCTATACCTGTATATAAAACATGAGAAATATTCAGAAAAACTTGTATAACTCAGCCTGAAGCATTGTGCCTTTATATAGTCCAATAACCCCTCAGGGACATCTAATATCCTTATCATTTACAGTAGGGGGTACATTCTCTCTCATAATACATGAGTGATCCTCTGAGTTACCTGTATCACTCAGCCTGCAGTTTAAGGGGCAAATTCACTAAGCACCGAACGCTGGCGTAACTTCGCTAGTGTTACTTCGCACCCTTACGCCTGGTGAATTTGCGCAACGGACGTAACTACGCAAATTCACTAACACACGCATTGTTCTGAACGCTACCTTTTACGCTAGACTTCCTTCGCCACCTCAGACCAGGCGAAGCGCAATAGAGTAGATAGGGATTGCTTCAAAAAAAGTTAAAAAAATTTCTAAATCCCAAAAAACGCTGGCGTTTTTTCTTTATTATGGGTGATAGGCTGAAAACGATCAAATTTTTTTTTGGGGCTCCCCTCCTTCCCCCCTACATTTCCTAACTCATGGCAATTTAACTATACAGTGGGCACATGTGTAGGGCAAAATAAAAATTTTATTTGCTGTTTTGAAGGTTTCCCAGGCTTGTGTAGTTCTGCTACATATACCTCCATTGTTACTTCAATTTGGCGCCGTATGCCAATTAACCATCGCTAACGTAACTTTGCTTTGCTTGGCGAATGAACGCTAGCGCAACTTCGCAACCTTACGCTACCCGTGAGCGCAACTTCGGATTTTAGTGAATTTGCGAAGCGCTGGAATAAATACGCCTGGCGAAGTGCAGCGAAGCGGACGCCAGCGCAACTACGATTTTTAATGAATGTCCATATAAGAGTTTTACTTTAGTCCCTTTGTAAATTGTATAATGAAGCAATTGAATGCTTAATGAATAAAAAAAACAATCCCTGTTTTGTTTAAAGGGTAAGGCATTTTTAGTAGCTTAAGGCACATAATGTTTCAATGTCCTTTATATATTGATAATGGGTTAAGTGCAGAGGATTTCTTCTATGTTTCTATGTGAATTTTGTGGTCACCTCATTGCACCTCCCCCCCCCTCTTAATGTTTTAAAAATTAGTGGTGAGTACAATTTTCACTTTTTTGTCTATGGGAAACAGCCTTCCGGTCATTCAGAGCTTTCTGGATATCAGGTTTCCAGATAACAGATCCCATACCTGTACCACAATTAAGAAAGTGCTCTGATAAAGACAAATGTATGAAAATTATCCTCCTCCTCAGGATGCTCCATTATACCACATATGAAAATCCAGGCATTCCGAAAACTACTCAGACTGACATGTTGGGCTGCCCCTTAACTACTTAAAAATACTGGACACCCTTTCTAAAACTGGGAAGTGGATTAACGCCCCCGCTCTCCATATCCCAGTCTTTGGCAATCCTACTTTCTCTCCTCACCTAGACTTAGACAACTACAAGGGAATTACTGATACAGATATCCCGGACACTTCAATCACAGTCACAATGATTCCTCCCTGTCTGCTAGCCTGTACAGAAAATGATTCCTTCCAGTTGATACTGCAAAGGCCCTCATCCTAATGAAACGGAGACCGACTGATAGCCACCTAAGCAACTGACCCAATCAACTGGCTGATTATTCAATTATTAAAGGTATTCCAGTGTACTTGGCAAAATTCAGCAGGAACAGCCCCTATGTTTGCTCATAGCCTGTACAGAGAGATCCCATAAAACTATGGCACCATCTCTACCTACTATAGCTGCTATCCCAAAGCCACACTCCCTTCCCAAATGTGTTGCAAGGACCCCAATATTTGCAGAGACCACTGCAGATGCTAGGTGGTAGCTGAAGAGAAGAACATGTAGATGGCTTTTAATCTGACATATGCTCTTCATATAATGTGGAAAGTAATTGAAAAAAAGTCTTTATTTCTGGGGAACAATCTGAAAACAATTGAACTGAAAATCTGGAAGGTAAACAACCCCTTTAAGTATATGGCACCAGCTAAACAAAAACTGTTCACTGGCTCCATATCCATCACCACTGACCCCAATAAGAAACAACACTGACTACTTACCTGGGATTGAACATAAGGGATACGAAACTGCTTTTGGGCTCCAGAATCTTCAATCGAGGCACCTTCTAGGCATGGAAAAAGACCAGATCCCCATGCTCCTAAAAAACAAAGAAAAGCGGTGAGTTGGGGACAAGTGGAGGTACAGACAGCTGAAACATTACATGACGTCTATATCAATAGGAAATACTGTGTGTAGACCACTAACCAGCTTTGAAACATAAAGCTCTATAAATACACCGACACGGACTCTCTCTAACGTACGAGGTCATGCTGGAACACAAACACCCCAATTTACCGGACTATACTAAGTCTTGGGAAACAGACTTTGACCTCAATCCCTGAGCAAGGTTGGCTGGACATATTCCAAATAATCACAAAATGCTCAGTAAGCAATAAATAACAAGAACAATGAGATCCACCATCTCTACCCACTATTTAGGCTAAGGAAGGGACCCCCTACAAGCCAAGGACCCCCGGATCTACCAGACTGAGCAACAGCAGCAGCACTGATTGGAACCATGGCAGATGAATGAATGGACCCAACAGATATGGCAGCGCACTAACTGCACTGACTCAATAGGCCACACATACAAAGCAATGCTCTGTGTACTTAATAGTCTGTGTATGTGCTGCACATCTAATTAGAAATAAATGTCATATAAACCTCACTCATCAACAGGGGACACTTCCCCTTTAAGAGCAGGGGACAGAGGTGACCTCCACCTGGAAATGTGACAGTTGGTTCAGTCCGTTGGTTGGCCCTGTGGTGAGAGGTAAGAGTACTTTCCCTCTGGGAGATTTTTTGCCAAAAAACCTTTATTTTAGTGAAAAAAGAGGAGGGAATTTGGGCAATGTCCCCCACAGACTAGCAGGTGGTGTGCCTCTGCCTGATTTTAGTGAATTTGGATATTTTTCCCCTAAAATGTGCTTGGGAGATGCCTTTAATCTTAGTGCTGGTTGGGGGGACACAGACTTTTTGTGCATTTGGCATTATGCTGCCAGCAAATATTCACATTATCTACAGAAGGAAACTTTTGGGGACCCTGTAGCACACCATAAGGAACTAGGGGTGGCAAGCAGAGGCACGTGCCATGGGGACAGTTGGGGGTGATGAGTGGGGGACATACAGCAGGTCCCATAGAAGAGAGGAGACTTTACACCTAGGGTTTGACAGTTGGTTTAGTCCGTTGGTTGGTTAAGTGTATATTCCCTCTAAGAGATATTTTGCCAAATAACCTTTACTATAGTAAAAACAAGAGGGGGAAAAGGTTAGGTGACGCCCCCAAGCAGATGTTGCTCCTCTCCCTGATTTTAGTGAATTTGGAGATTTTTCCCCTAAAATGTGCTTGGGAGAAGCCTTTAATGTTAGTGCTGGTTGGGAGACACAGACTTTGGCAGTTATTTAGGGCTCTCTGCTAATTGACTGTGTGAGGAAACTTCCAGCATTCTAGAGACTGAGGCTCAGTACCTGCTGGAACTGATACAAAGCTCAAACTTTAGGGGAAATACATTTCTGCTTTCCTCTGTATTAAATAGGAAATATTAAGCGCTAAATTCCTTAACTTGCCTTTATATTCTCTTTTCTATACAGATTGCTACAGTGCCTTTCCTGCATTTTTGGACCGCGACTTCGGTGATTCACACCTGCCCATTAACACCTGGGAGTTTTTTTTTGGCTTCTCCATTGTTCATATAATTACATCTTTATCTGAACAGTGTAAGAGAGCCAGGGGTTCCTTAGGGAGACCCCCCTTGGGGTGGCCCGGCCTTGTGCCGCCCCCTATATTTTTTCCCCATCGGAGAATCTTCTTTAAGAGGTAATCTTGCAAATTCAACTGATTCAGCACATGATTTCTTCTTCAGAGAGTCTGTCATCAATTCACTTGGGGGGTCCCACGTGGCTTTGTGTATATGAGCCCATACGGTTACTGTATATTGTATTTATAAGAAGCCAATCCATCAACAGCATTAATAATGGGCTTTAATCATTGACTGGAACAATGTTTCATACAAATGGGAGAATATAGATAAGGAAATAATTAAATGGGTTGTTCACCTTTAATGTATATTTTAGTATATTACAGGATGGCTACTTCTAAGCAACTTTTCCACTGGTCTTCATTAAATGTTTTCGATAGTTTTCTGACTCTTTCCAGCTTTCAAATGGGGGTCACTGACCCCATCAAAAGACAAATGGTCTGTAAGGCTACACATTTATTGTTATTGCTACTTTTCTTCAGCACATGGTTGCTAGAGTAATTTGGACCCTAGCAACCAGATAGCTTTAATTGCAAACTGGAGAGCTGCTGAAGAAAAAGCTCAATAACTCAAAACCCACATATAATAAAAAAGGCAAACCAAGTGCAAATTGTCTTAGGATATCATTCTCTGCATCATACTAAGAGTTCATTTAAAGGGGAACAACTCTTGACTTCATTTTGGCTGATTATGTCTATTTGTCCCTGTAGGTTTCAACGATGGACAAGAAGCAGAGAAATCCATCTCTTCTGGTAATGCCTCAGTGTAAAACAAATCCTCTCTCATCTGAACTGGTGTTTCCCTTTCACTCTTCTATATAAGCTCTCCTTAAGCAGCTGTCTGTCTGTCTGCTTCCTTTTATATATATATACGTATATATATATATACGTATATATATATATATATATATATATATATATATATATATATATATATATATATATATATATATTGCACTCTTAACAATCCACAGCTGCCTGGGTGCTGGTGAACACATTAGTATGCAGTGAACAAACAAGCCACACTCCAAGGACTTTATTTTGAAAAATAAAGGTGAAGTTTTATTCTCAACGTTTCGGCTCCTGAAGACGGCCCCAGTTAAGGAGCCAAAACGTTGAAATAAAACTTCACCTTTATTTTTCAAAATTAAGTCCTTGGAGTGCGGCTTGTTTGTTCACTGTATATATATATATATATATATATATATATATATATATATATATATATATATATATATATATATATATATATGTATATATATATATATATAGATACGTGTTGGAGCTGCCAAACAATGTGACTCAAGTAGAACTGAAATCCAGGGAATCCAATCACTACGTTTATTAAATTTTCAAAATAAAATGCCCTTATTCCTGGCATGTTTGCCCCATAAAAACCCAAACCCCTTTCTGTCTCTATTCTCCTCAGAGCCAGAGCCACTTAGTATTCTGTCCCTAATGCTTTGTCTTTTTACTTATAGACGCTGTACTCCGTCCTGAAGGACTTCAGGGGGGAACACACGGACTTTGAGGCCCTCGCTTCTTATTATGGTAAAATCCTATATTATTTATCAGTTCCTAAGGTTGTGCCATTGTTTTATTATTTGTGAATTCCTTTCCCCCTTTAGCTCCGTATTTAACTGAATTGTGTTTTTCCCGCAGAACATCACTACCGGGTCGAATTCGGCGAGAACATCGTCCTGTAAGTAAAACATAAATGGACTTGTTACATGTTGGGAATCATTTGCTATTGCCCCAGGGGTAACTGCAAGGGCAATACTGCTGGAAAATGTTTTATTAACATTCAGTGATATCTTTCTTTTTCAGAAAGCACTTTCTTCTTACATGCGACGTGGACCCGAGGATGAGGGCCAAAGAGAACATCATGCATTACTGGAAAATGCTCAACTCTCTGGTATGTAATGCAGAATAGATGTTTAGATGAATAGGGAACAAATGATATTAGATTGCCAGCTCTTATCTCACGCTGCTTCTTTCTTTATGTTACAGGAAGTGATCAAGAGGGAATATGCCGCCCTCCGGAAATCCGCCAAGCTGCCTCCTGTAAGTGTCACTAGTATAATATTATAGGAGAGGTTATTATTCACTGTGTGTCTCTATAATAATCTAGAACATTATCATTCATTGTATCTCCTGCTCCCCTGGGGGCATCTAAAGTCTCCCATCCAAGTGCCATTTTCACCAGAAACAAAAATGGTTTTATTACAAGTGTTCACATGGCCACAATAATGGCATTGGTACAAAGAAGCGCTTAACTTTGTTTTTTTTCTTCCACAGGATCATCCAACTCGAGTGCGAAACCGGAGGAAGCAGCTTGAGTATTTGCGGCTGGAGAATGTAAGTTCACCTGGGATCACTGTCCCTGATGCTTTTCTTGGGTGTTTAACCGCTAGATAATGAACTTTGATTGGTCTATTGCAATCTGGACAACGGCACAAGGGGTAATTTGGTTTTTTTTCTCCCTATGATGAGAAAAGGCTGATGCTCAATTATAATTTCACAACATCAGCTGCCGGCAGGGAATCCCACACCCTGACTGCCCTCAGCATATAAAGGTACTATTAGCAGCACATATACAGGCATAATCCTAATTGTCTCCTTTCTTTCCCCTTTGCTCCTATCCTTGTGCCTGCCCTGCGCTCACAGACCATCAACCAACATCTGACCCAGCTTCACCATGAGTTCCTGAGGGAGCTGAAGCTACAGAAAGCAGCTAGGTATGTATTTTACAATTAACACTTTCAATTACACTTACTGGCACATAACGTATTCAAAAAAACTAGATGTTTTCTCGTACCTCTTGGTGCTTTTGGCCATACTGATAGCACAGAAACTTGTTAAACTTTTTTAGGTCCCTACAACCATAGCATGTATCTCAGCATGTATCACTGGGTGAAGTCTAGCATGGAACTTACTCAGCTCAGTAACTGCCCAATGTGTTACAGTAGGGACAGGTGTGTAGCAGGTATAATGATATTTCTTAGGTACAAGGCTATCTGGCTATTTTAATCATCCAGTGATCAGAATTGTAGTTGCAATACTTTGGAAACAAATTACAATAATGACCCATTTTTTTCATTTTCTTCCCTTTAAACCTAGTAGCAAAAAAGCACACAGTCCTGCAGCTGAAGAAGAGGAGGATGGAGCCCCCGCAGCAGCAGATGAGGAAGCCCTTCATACAGAAGACAAGGAAGAGGAAGGAGCTCCCGCTGAAGACCCTGCAGTGGAGAAGATGATGGAGGAGAAAGCTCCTGCAGAGGAAGAAAAGGAAGAAGAAGCTCCTGGAGCAGCAGAAGAGGAAGCTCTTGCCTCTCAGGAGAAAGAGAAAGGAGCTGAAGATAACGATGAAGCTCCAACAAATGAAGAAACAGCTCCTCCCGCTGAAGAACAGCAAGTCCCTGAAGAGGAGGAGAAAGAAGAGGGAGCAGAAGTAGGAGGTTCTGCAGAAGAACATCAAGTCCCTGGAATGGAGGAGAAGACGACGGAGGAGCAATCTCCTGCAGTGGAGGAGAAAGAGGAGGGAGCTGATGGTGAAGAAGAGATCATCAAAGATCCTCTGGTGGAGGAGAGGCCGACCCTCCGAAAACAGTTTAGGAAGGCCATCATGAAGAGGCTCCGGAGAGTTTGGGTAATGTATCAATTTACTGACAATTACCCATTATCTAGAGATGCCGTTGTCCAATGCAGCTCCACTTTACTTCCTGCTGTTCTGAGCATTTTCAATCAGAACAATAAAAGGAAATCATACACTGTCTGTTGATGCCGCAGGCTGATTACTTTGAGGGCACCCCATAGACCAATGTTTGGCTGCCTTTAGGTTGTAAGAGGGTGCTGACAGAGATAAGTCTGCAGATAAAGTGTCGATTCTATAGTAGGCCAATAACAGGGGAGGTAGGTAACGCTTATAGGGCTGCTGGACATCTGGCTTAGATATCCACCTATGGAAATGGGTTGCTACTGGGTAATGGACTGGCGCCAGGTGATCAAAGCGTATAAAAGAATAAATGGCACAGGCTCAGACTGAGATTCATAATAAGCCAAGGCATTCCATGTGTAGAGAGACCCAAACAGTCCCCACAGGCCCAACGAATAGTGCGTTCTTAAAGCAAGACCTATAGCCTTTAATATCATAAGGAAACAAGTATGTCTTTATTCTTATGTCAACACTTTCTATATCTTTTCTTTTCAGCATTCCACCCAAAGACTCGCCGCCTTCTGCTGCTGCTGCTGCCGCCGACCCAACACCATGGCCTAAATCCTAAATGATCCAGGGTGTAAAACCGACTGCCGTTTCTAGGAGTCAGGAAGGAATTTTTACCTACAGTGCAGATTGGTTCCCATAGTACTCTAGGGTTTTTCGCCTTCCTCTGGATCATTGGTCGTTAGGGATGCCCAAATATAAATTAGCTGTTAATTTTAATAAATCCTGTGCTCTCCGACAGGTTTCCCCATAAAAAAGTCTCTGTTTTTCTTTAATCCCTATGGTGAATATTGAGGGAAGGGGCTCCTGTGCCTCATTCTACCGGTTGGGTGACAAGGCAATTAATACTGCTGGGAGCTGCTCAAAATGGCAGCGTAAGGGTAAAACTGGGTTGTGGTGCTGATACAGAGGTTTATTTGAAGAAGGGAATGGGTTAATATCTCTGCAGGGTTATTTGCTTAATATGTACATTGATGGGGATGAAAGACATAGGGACACATATTGATCTCAAATGATTGCAAGGAACTACAAAAAAAAAACTCCATTGTTTGCTAGGCGAGGAAGCCCTTTGAGGGGTAATAAGGAAGGTAGGGGCAAGTTGGGCCAATCCTGCACAGTAACTTTTAGTCAAGGTAGACTCTTTAAACAGTTACCTAACTCAACCTAAATCAAATTTATTAGTAGAACTTCCCTGCATTTCTGATTTCGGTAAATATGAGGCAGTAGGTTAAATACTTTGGTCAAACACTCGCCGGTCCTAATAAAGGCAATGGTAAACGAGGAAATGTATTGCCTATGGAAAATCTGTGCTACTGTCAGGTGACAATTCTCATGAAAATACCTTCCCCTCATTTAAATCTTAAAAAAACATTGGTGGCCTAGGGCCTTAAGAGTTAAAAACATTGGTGGCCCGGGGCCCTAAGAGTTAAAAACATTGGTGGCATGTGGCCCTAAGAGCTGAAAACATTGGTGGCCTAGCGCCCTAAGAGTTAAAAACATTGGTGACCTGGGGTCATAAGAGTTAAAATATTGGTGGCCCGGGGCCCTAAGAGTTAAAAACATTGGTGGCATGTGGCCCTAAGAGCTGAAAACATTGGTGGCCTAGCGCCCTAAGAGTTAAAACATTGGTGACCCGGGGTCATAAGAGTTAAAACATTGGTGACCCGGGGTCATAAGAGTTAAAACATTGGTTGCAAGGGGCCCTAAGAGGTAAAAACTTTGATAGCTTGGGACCATAAGAGTTGAAGACATTGGTCGCCTGGGGCCCTAAGAGGTAAAAACATTGGTGGCAATGGGGCCCCAAGAGTTAAAAACATTGGTGGCAAGGGGCCCTAAGAGTTCAAAACATTGGCGGCAAGGGGCCCCAAGAGTTAAAAACAATGGTGACAAAGGGGCCCTAAAAATTAAAAACATTGGTGACCTGGGGCATAAAGAGCTAAAAACAATTGTGGCAAGGGGCCCTACTACAAATATCCTTATCATCTACAGTGGGGGTACAATATCCCTTATAATACACAATACTCAGAGTTCCCTGTATAACTCAGCCTGTAGCCGTGTGCATTTATATGTGATGTCTATAGCCTTATAATTTACAATGGGAGTTTATTATCCCCTATAATACTTCTGTAACAGTCCCCAGTGTAACTCAACCTGCAGTCTTGTGCATTTATATTGTCACAGAACCCCTCAATGACTTCAAATCTGCTTATTATTTAATGTAGGGGGTACATTATCCCTTATAATACATGACTAATGCTCCGAGTTCCCTGTATAAGTCAGCTTGCAACCTTGTGCCTTTATATGGTCAAAGAACCCCTCAGTGACTTCTAATGTCCATATCAATTACAGTATAGGGCACAGAATCTGTTATAATACGATTCGTAAAGAAATGAGGAGAGCACTCTGCAAGCAATTAATGCTGTGGTTATCTTTTTATTACTTGACTACTTGTACAAGTAGTCAAGTAATAAAAAGATAACCACAGCATTAATTGCTTGCAGAGTGCTCTCCTCATTTCTTTACGAATCGAGTTACAGATATCAGGATACCGGTGACCTGATCGAGGACCCTTTTCCTGAACCAAGCGGGCAGAGCGTTTTTGGGATATTATACTTTCTGAATCTGTTATAATACATAAGGGATAGTTCCCTGTATAACTCAGCCTGCAGCCTTGTGCCTTTAAATTGTCAAATAACCCCTAAGTGACTTCTAATATCCTTATGAATGACAGTATAGGGTGCACAGTCTCTGTTATAATACATAATACATGAGTTATACAGTGATAGTTCCCTGTATAACTCACCGCAGCCGTGTGCCTTTATATGGATTCTAAAATCCTTATAATTTACAGTAGGGGTACATTATGCATTATAATACACAAAATATACTCATTGTTCCCTGTATAACTCAGCCTGTATCCTTGTTCCTTTATATGGTCCCAGAAATGTTTCACCGTCCCTCTCTACTATAGCACCTCATCTATTCAATGTGGCAAAACTGCTGATCCCCACATGATAGAAATCGCTGCAGCCCCCAATAATCCAGGACTGGATAAACAAAATGAGTGAATTATACCATTCTGAGGAAATCTCAGCTACAGCCCCTGAATATGTCACTAAATTTACAGCTAAATGGATATACTGGACCCTCTGTAAAGGGGTTGTTCACCTTCCAAACACTTTTTTCAATTCAGTTGTTTTCAGATTGAAAACTTTTTTCAATTACTTTCCATTATTTATTTCTTACTGTTGAATGTTGAAAGTTGAATGTTCCTGTCTCTGGTGTTTGATTCTAGCAGCTCAGTAAATCAGGTGCAGACTCTGAACTGTTACAATTTTGCAACATTAAGTTGATACATTTCTCAGCCGCATCTCTGGAGTATTAGCAACTATTGTATCAATTCTAACAGCTGCCTGTAATGAAACCCAGAGATTCTGCTCAGCAGGGACAAAGATAAGAAATGTATCAACTAAATGTATCCATTTAGAACAGTTTACAGGGTCAGCGACCCCCAGGGCTGCTTCAGAAGGTGAAAAATGACACTTTACACTTCAATATTAGAAAAACTGTGACACATAGAAAATAGAAAGTCCATTGGAAAAAGTCATTATCTCTGGTGATCTATCGGAAAACAACTAGTTGTTTGAAGGTGAACCACCCCTTTAAAGGGAGGCTGGGTTGTGCGCTGGGCCCCTCGGAAGTGCCAATTTAAAAAAAGCACCCAAATTGCCTACCTCTACAGCCACTCTGAAGATAATCCTCCAGCCGCTCCTAAATTAATCCTTCTAGACACTTTGCAGATAATCCTCCCAGCCGCTATGAAGATAATCCGCACAACCGTCTAGAAATAATCCTCCCATCTGCACTGCGGATAATTCACTCAATCCATATGAAGATCATCCGCTCAATCACAACAAAGAAAATCATCCCATCCAACCTGAAGATAATCTCCCAGAAGCTTTGAAGTTAATCCTCTCAGTTTCTCTCAATCGCTCTGAAGATCCATCTGCACTGCGATATCACTCAGTCCATTATGAAGTATTCCTCTCAGTCCCATGAAGGAAAATCCCTCCCATCCGACCTGAATATATCCTACCCCATCCGACCTGAAGCATAAATCCAACCTCTCAGAAGATATCAAGCCACTCTGCAAAACAATCCTCACAGCCCCGCTCTGAAGATAATCAGCTGCTCTGAAAGATAATCCTCCAGCCTGTTCTGAACATAATCCACCAAGCCGATCTGAAGATAATCTCCCAGCCCTCAAAGATCTAATACTCCCAAACCTCTGCAATAATCCGAAAATGAGGTCTCAAAAGTTCTAATTGCCTTTATTAGGCCAAATTCCAAATTGCCCTTTCTAAAAAGAACAAAAAACTCATTACATATTTATCCAGATTAGATCCAGGCAACACTCCTAGCTCCCAACTTGGTAAAAATTCCATACAGCCTATGGTACCTGTTATCCAGAATGCTCAGGGTTTTCTGGTAAACCTTTCCGTTAAATTTGGATCCCTCACTACTTTAGTCTAAACTAGAAATTCATTTAAACAATAAATAAAACCCATTAGCTACTTTGGATCAAGTACAATGGACCTGTTTGATTCCATTAACAGAGAGAAAAAGGAAACTGTTTTTAACTAATTTTGGATAATTTTGAATAACATGGCGTTCTATGGAGAAAGCCTTCTTGACTTCAGAGCTTTCTGATACAGGTTTCCATGATAACCGATCCCATACCCTGGTAAAACAACATTAAGACATGATTCCTTAGCAACCTACCACAACTATATACACATGAAAAAATACCTTCTGTACGATTTGTACACCAACCACATCACACTAAAAAACCTAAAAATTGGCTCTATGCTAAAAATAACCCACAATATCATACCCCCCATACTCCCCACAAGCAATGCTGGACCATAAATACCAATCAATGTTTCAGTACGACAAAGCCACTAACCTACTACCAATTCGAGAAAGTGTCACCAGGCACGACGTCTTCTCTTGATCTTCTGATCTCTCTTCATCCCTTCTGCATAATATCCTTCTCTTTTCTTCGGCCTTCTTATTTGCATATTCCTGATAACAGACACAACTGTATGCTAAAAAATATCTTAAAAAAACCTATAGTTATGCGGTTTCTTTTTTTGACATAAACATAAACTCTTCCAAATACTGCCAGTTCATTTTGTTATATATTATAATATATATATATATTATATTATATTATATATATATTATATATATATATATATATTATATTATTGCACGCTAACAATCCACCGCTGCCTGGGTGCTGGTTCAACACATAGTATGCATTGAACAAACAAGCCACACTCCAAGGTTCTTCATTTTGAAAATAAAGGTGAAGTTTTATTCTTCAACAACTTCGGCTGGCCTTAAAGTGGGGCCCGTCTTCAGGAGATTCTCCTTGAAGACGGCCCCAGATAAGGAGCCAAAACGTTGAAATTGAAAAACTTCACCTTTATTTTTCAAAATGAATAGTCCTGAGGAGTGCGGCTTTGTTTGTTCATATTATATATATTACTATATAATTATATTATATATTATATATATATATATATATTAATATATAATATATATATATATATATAGTAGTTAATGGATCAGCACAACTCATTTTAGGGAAGTGGGGAATTTTTAAAAAGTTTGGGGGTTTTTTTCCTTTATTATGGTAACACAGCATTGTTATTCCGACGTTTCGGTCCACCTGGGGACTTTCTCAAGGTCCCAGCGTGGGACCGAAACGGTCGGATAACAATCTGTGTACATTTAAAGACACTTTATCCTTTCTTAAAAATGAGTGTGCTGAATCCATTATCTACGCATATTATGAACATTATCGTCACCTCTCTCTTATTGGAGATCGAGTGTGGACACCCAAAAGCAACTCTATATTTATATATATTATAATATATATATATATAGATAGATAGATAATAGATAGATAGATAGATAGATAGTAGATATATATATATATATAGATAATATATAATATGATATTATATATATATATAGATATAGATATAGATATGGTTGGAGCTGCCAAACAATTTTTCTCTGTGCAGGCTAGAACTGATCCAGGAATCCAATCTCTACTATTAAATTTTCAGAATTAAATGCCCCTTATTCCTGGCATGTCTGCCCCATTAAAAACCCCAAAACCCCTTTCTGCTCTCTTTCTCCTCAGAGCCAGAGCCACTTAGTATTTTCTGTCCCTAATGCTTTTCTTTTTACTTACAGACGTGTACTCCGCTCCTGAGGACTTCCAGGGGGAACACCACGGACTTTGAGGCCCTCGCTTCTTATTTATGGTAAAAATCCTCTATTATTTTATCAGTTCCTAAGTCTGTTGCCATTGTTTTATATTGTGAATTCCTTTCCCCTTTAGCTCAGTAATTTACTGAATGTGTTTTTCCCGCAGAAACATCACTTACCGGGTCGAATCGGCAGAGAACATCGTCCTGTAAGTAAAACATAAAATGGACTTGTTACATGTTGGGAATCATTTGCTATGCCCCAGGGGGGGATAACTGCAAGGGCATACAGCTTGGAAAATGTTTTATTAACATTCAGTGATCTTTCTTTTTTCAGAAAGCACTTCCTTCTAACATGTGATGTTGGACCGGGATGGGGCCAACAAGAGAAACATCATGCATTTCTGGAAAATGCTCAAACTCCACTGGTATGTAATGCGGAATACAGTAGGATTTTAGAATGAATTAGGGAACAAATGATATTAGGATTGCCAGCTCTTATTCTCACACTTTGCTTCTTTCTTTTTTCTATGTTACAGGAGTGTTAAAGGGAATATGCCGCCCTCAGGAAATCTGCCGAGCTGCCTCTGTTAAGTGTTCACTGTATAATTATTATTTATAGGAGAGGTTATTATTCACTGAGACGGTCTCTATAATTAATCTAGAACATTATCAATTCAATTTGTATCTCCTGCTCCCCCTGGGGCATCTAAAGTCTCCCATCAAGTGCCATTTTTACCAGAAACAAAAATGGTTTTATCACAAGCGTTCACATTGGCCACAATAATGCATTGGTACAAAGAACGCTTAACATTACTCTCTTCTTTCCACAGGATCATCCAACTTCGATGCAAAACCGCAGGAAGCAGCTTGAAGTATTCTGCGGCGGGAATGTAGTTCACCTGGGATCACTTGTCCCTGATTGCTTTCTTGCGAGGTGTTAACCGCCTAGATTAATGAACTTTTGATCTATTGCATCGGGGAGCGACACCCGGCACAAGGGGTTAATTTTGCGTTTTTCTCCCTATGATGAGAAAGGCTTGATGCTCATATTATATTCACAACATCAAGCTGCCGGCAGGAATCCCACACCCTCACTGCCCTCAAGCATATAAAGGTACTATTAGCAGCACATATACAGCATAATCCTAATGTCTCCTTTCTTTGCCCCTTTGCTCCTAAATCTTGTGCCTCCCCTGCGCTTCACGAACTATCAACCAAAAACATCTGACCCAGCTTCACCATGAGTTCCTGAGGGAGCTTGAACTAAAGAAAGCGGCTGGGGTATGTATTCTGCAATAACCACTTTCAATTACACTTACTGGCACATAACATATTAAAAAAAAAAAATTAGATGTTTTCTCGTACCTCTGCGGTTGCTTTGGCCATACTAATAGTAAATAGCACAGAGAAACTTGTTGAACTTTTTAGGTCCCTACAACCATAAGCATGTATCTCACAGCATGTATCACTGGGTGAGTCTAGCATGGAACTTCTCAGCTCAGTAACTGCCCCAATGTGTTACGTAGGGAACAGGTATGCTAGCAGGGTATAATGATATTTCTTAGGTACAAGGCTTATTTTAAATCTTCCAGTCATCAGAATGTAGTTGCAAAACTTTGGAAACAAATTACAATAATGACCCATTTTTTTCATTTTCTTCCCTTTAAACCTAGTAAGGAAGCAAACAAGGCACACAGTCCTGCAGCTGGAAGAGAGGAGGATGGAGCCCCATGCAGCAAAAGAGGATGACGGAAAGCCCTTTATACAGAGGACCAAGGAAGAGGAAAGCGAAAGGAGCTCCCGCATGAAGACCCTGCAGTGGAAGGAGAAGATTGATGGAGGAGCATTAGCGAGGAAGAAGCAGCTCCTGGTGAGCAGCAGAAGAGGAAGCTCTTGCACCTCTCAGGAGGAAAGAAGAAGGAGCTGAGATAAAGAAGAGGAGGTGCTCCAACAAATGAAGAAACAGCTCCTCCCGCTGAAACAAACAGCAATCCTGAAGAGGAGGAGAAAGGAAGAGGAGCAAGAAGTAAGGAGGTTCTGCAGTATGGAAAATCAAAACCCCTAGAGTGGAGGAGAAGACAACGGACAGAGCAATCTCTGCAGTGGGAGGAGAAAAAGGAGGGAGTTGATGGAGAGAAGAAGCTCCTGAGGTGGAAGAAATCATCAAAGACCCTACTGGAAGGGCCGACCCTCGAAAACAGTTCGAAGCGCCATCATGGAAGATGCTCCGGAGAGTTTGGGTAATGTATCAATTTACTGACAATTACCCCATTATCTAGTGAGATGCCTCGGTTGTCCAATGCAAGCTCCACTTTACTCCTTGCGTTCTGGAGCATTTTTCATCAGAACAATAAAAGGTAAAAATCATACACTGCTGTTGAGGCCGCCAGGCTGATTACTTTGAGGGGCACCCCCATAGACCAATGTTGGTTGTCTTTTGGTTTGTAAGAGGTTGCATGACAGAGATAAAAGGTCTTGAGATAAAGTGTAGCATTCTATAGAATAGGCCAATACAGGGGAGGTAGGTAACGCTTATAGGGCTGCTGGACATCTGCTTAGATATCCACCTTTGGAAATGGGGTTGCTACTGGATAATGGACTTTGGGCGCCAGGTGATCAAAGCGTATAAAAGAATAAATGAGCACAGGCTCAGACTGGAGATTCATAATTAGGCCAAGCATTTCCATGTGTAGAGAGACCCAAACAGTCCCCCCACAGGCCAACGAATTAGTGCGTTCATTAAATCAAGACCTATTAGCCTTTATTATCATAAGGAACACAAGTTATGTTTTATTCTTTTGTCAAACACCTTTCTATATCCTTTTCTTTTTCAGCATTCCACCCAAAGACTCACCTGCTGCTGCTGCTGCTGCCGCCGCCGACCCAACACCATGGCCTTTGAATCCTTAAATGATCCAGGGTGTTAAAACCACTTGCCGTTTCTGGAGTCAGGGAAGGAATTTTTACCTACAGTCAGATTTGGTACCCATAGATACTTAGGGTTTTTTTCGACTTCCTCTGGATCATTGGTCGTTAGGGATGGCCCAAATATAAATTAGCTTGTTCATTTTAATAAATCCTGTGCTCTCCACAGGGTTCCCATTAAAAAAGTCTCTGTGTTTTTTCTTTATCCCTATGGTGAATATTGAGGGAAGGGCCTCCTGTGCCTCATTCTTGTAAGATGACTGAACCGGTTGTGTGACGGGGCAATTTTAATTATTGCTGGGAGCTGCTCAAAATTGGCCAGTTAAGGGTAAAACTGGTTGTTGGTGCTGATAACAGTGGTTTATTTGATGAAGGGAATGGGTTAATATCTCATGCAGGGTTATTTGCTTCATATGTACATTGATGGGGATGAAAACATAGGGACAACATGTTGATCTCAAATGAATTGCAAGAACTACAAAAGTTTCTTACTCCATAGGCCACAAGTAAGGCATTTCCATTCAGTCCATTGCTCCTCTTAATATTGGAATTCCATCCACTTCCCACCAGCCTATTTATACTTTACCAGAACATTTTAGTATATGAAGGTGCTTCGATTTGGGGATGCCTGTTGCTGGATTTGTTTTTTTGGTTACCACTCTCTCCAGGTTATGAGCATCTTTTTGGGGTGGGGGATTCCTGCCTAAAGCGATGGAGGAGTATTAATATTTCTCCTGCCCCCACAATGACACACTCCATTGTTTGCTAGGCGAGGAAGCCCTTTGATGAGGTAATAAGGAAGGATTGGGGCAAGTTGGGCCAACCCTGCCCCTGGATCCACGAAACCCCCCCCCCCCCACTCAAGTACCAAAGTTCACATGGACATGAACCTGGAACAGTAACTTTTGGTCGAGGTAGACTCTTTAAACAGTTACCTAACTCAACCTAAATCAAATTTATTAGTAGAACTTTTCCGCATTTCTGATGTGTAAATATGAGGCAGTGGGTTAAATACTTTGGTCAAACACTCGACGGTCCGAATAAAGGCAATGGTAAACGAGGAAATGTGTTGCCTATGGAAAATCTGTGCTTACGATCAGGTGACAATTCTCATGAAAATACTTTCCCCTCCTTTAAATCTTAAATGTTAAAAAAAACATTGGTGGCCTAGGCCTTAAGAGTTAAAAACATTGGTGGCCCGGGGCCCTAAGAGTTAAAACATTGGTGGCATGTGGCCCTAAGAGCTAAAAAACATTGGTGGCCTAGCGCCCTAAGAGTTATAAACATTGGTGACCCGGGGTCATAAGAGTTAAAACATTGGTGGCCTGGGGCCCTAAGGGTAAAAACTTTGATAGCTTGGGACCATAAGAGTTGAAGACATTGGTGGCCTAAGGGCATTAAGAGTTGAAAACATTGGTCACCTGGGGCCCTAAGAGTTAAAAACATTGGTGACAAGGGGCCGTAAGATTAAAAACATTGGTCGCAAGGGGCCCTAAGAGTTAAAAACTTTGATAGCCTGGGACCATAAGAGTTGAAGACATTGGTCGCCTGGGGCCCTGAGAGTTAAAAACATTGGCGGCAAGGGGCCCTAAAAATTAAAAACATTGGTGACAAAGCGGCCCCAAGAGTTAAAAACAATGGTGACAAAGGGGCCCTAAAAAGTAAAAACATTGGTGACCTGGGGCATAAAGAGCAAAAAACAATTGTGGCAAGGGGCCCTACTACAAATATCCTTATCATCTACAGTGGGGGTACAATATCCCTTATAATACACAATACTCAGAGTTCCCTGTATAACTCAGCCTGTAGCCTTGTGCATTTATATGTGATGTCTATAGCCTTATAATTTACAATGGGGGTTTATTATGCCCTATAATACATTTGTAACAGTTCCCAGTGTAACTCAACCTGCAGTCTTGTGCATTTATATTGTCACAGAACCCCTCAATCACTTCTAATATCCTTATGAATGACAGACAGTATAGGGTGCACAGTCTCTGTTATAATACATAACACATGAGTTAAACGATAGTTCCCTGTATAACTCACCAGCAGCCGTGTGCCTTTATATGGATTCTCAAATCCTTATAATTTACAGTAGGGGTACATTATGCATTATAATACACAAAATATACTCATTGTTCCCTGTATAACTCAGCCTGTTTCCTTGTTCCTTTATATGGTCCCAGAAATGTTTCACCGTCCCTCTCTACTATAGCACCTCATCTATTCAATGTGTCAAAACTGCTGATCCCCACATGATAGAAATCGCTGCAGCCCCCAATAATCCAGGACTGGATAAACAAAATGAGTGAATTATACCATTCTGAGGAAATCTCAGCTACAGCCCCTGAATATGTCACTAAATTTACAGCTAAATGGATATACTGGACCCTCTGTAAAGGGGTTGTTCACCTTCCAAACACTTTTTTCAATTCAGTTGTTTTTAGATTGTTCCCCGGAAATGAAGACTTTTTTCAATTACTTTCCATTATTTATTTTTTACTGTTGAATGTTGAAAGTTGAATGTTCCTGTCTCTGGTGTTTGATTCTAGCAGCTCAGTAAATCAGGTGCAGACTCTGAACTGTTACAGTTTTGGAACATTAAGTTGATACATTTCTCAGCAGCACTCTGGAGTATTAGCAACTATTGTATAAATTCTAACAGCTGCCTGTAATGAAACCCAGAGATTCTGCTCAGCAGGGACAAAGATAAGAAATGTATCAACTAATGTATCCATTTAGAACAGTTTACAGGGTCGGCGACCCCCAGGGCTGCTTCAGAATGTGAAAAATGACACTTTACACTTCAATATTAGAAAAACTGTGACACATAGAAAATAGAAAGTCATTGGAAAATGTCATTATTTCTGGTGATCTATCGGAAAACAACTAGTTGTTTGAAGGTGAACCACCTCTTTAAAGGGAGGCTGGGTTGTGCGCTGGGCCCTTCGGAAGTGCCAATTTTAAAAAAAAAGCACCAAAATTGCCTACCTCTACAGCCACTCTGAAGATAATCCTCCCAGATGCTCTGAAAATAATCCTCCCAGGTGCTCTGAAGATAATCCTCAAAGGGCTCCAAAAATAATCCAGGCACTCTTAAAATAATCCTCCCAGCCGTTCTGAAGATAATCCACCAAGCCGATTTGAACATAATCCTCCCAGCCGCTCAAAAGATAATACTCACAACCCTCTGCAAATAATCACACAAAATGAGGTCTCTTTCCATAATTTGGATCTTCATACCTTTAGTCTACTAGAAATTCATTTAAAACAATAAAATAAACCCAATAGGCTGATTTTGGTTCAAATAAGGGATTCATTATCACTTAGTTTGGATCAAGTACAAGGTACTGTTAATTATTACAGAGAAAAAGAAAACTGCTTTTAAAATTTTGGATAATTTGGAATAAAATGGAGTCTATGGGAGAAAGCCTTCTTGACATTCAGAGCTTTCTGGATTACAGGTTTCCAGATAACAGATCCCATACCTGTAAAGCAAAATTTAAGCAAGTGATCCTAGAACTACCACAATATATACTGTATATAACATGAAAACAACGTTCTGTAGAATTTTACACCAACCACATCACACTAAAAACTAAAAAATGGGCTCTATGCAAAGAATAACCCACAATATCAACCCCCAATATCTCCCACAGCAATGCTGGACTAAATACAAACATGTTCTGTACCGACCAAAGCCATAATACTTACCATGAGAGTGTCCCAGGCAAACGTCTTCCTCTGTCTTCTGATCTCTCTTCTATCCCTTCTGCTATATCCTTCTCTTTTCTTCAGCTTCTCACTTGCATATTCTGATAAAGACAAATGTATGTAAATAAAATCCATTAAAAACCTATATTATGGGTTTTTTTGGACAACATAAACTTTTCAAATCTGGCGTAATTTTTGTACAATTCCATTTCTGTAACAAGATATAGACTAAAAAAATGAAGGGGAAAAAGATCAAATTGAAGGTCACTTTAGAAACCAACATACTTTAGGTTCCAAGTCCAAAACTCCCACTAACTGTAGGTTCACCCCACAGAACCATAGACTTTTTTTGCAAAATGCACACAACCACCAATATGAGCCCATAACCCTTTAGCCCACACAAAAACCTCTGGTTCACTGTCCTGACCTGACTCATAACACTGCTACAGTGCACTATAAGAAAACTAAACCTATGCTAACTGAGCCTCACACTTCCTACTCACTTGGGTCCTGGTTGTGGTTCTCCTGCAAGGTGGCTTCTTCAGTAGATGTTCATCCTGTGATGCACATCTGTCCCTGTGTTTTTTGTCTCCAATTCTCTTCTAAACTCCACCCCTTTCTATGTGTTTCACTACTCCCCCTAGTGGCCAAACACTATATATACAGGTAACATAAATCCAACCCAACTCTACACTGCCATCTAGGAGCAGAAGTTGGTAATTACACTGCAATACCTTGTGAATGCCTTTAAAGACTAATGGCACACTGGGAGATATGATCCCCACGTTTCAATTTGTGCTACCATGGGTGAAACATATCCCTGAAATGTTTTTCCACTGGCCAGGGCCAGAACTAGGAGCAGGCAGAAGAGGCAGGTCCTACGACGCAATGAAAGGGGGGCGCTGGAAGCTACCTTTAAAAATGTCTTCTGCCTTCCCCTAGCCGGGTTCGCACCCCTTACTCCCTTTGCTCTCCCCTCCCTCGTCACCCTCCCATCCGTTGCTTTCTCTTCCCGCCCTTTCGTTGCATTCTCCTCCCCTCCATTGCTCTCTCCTTCTTTGGGTGCATCCGGGTTGTTCTGCCACCGGCAATAAAGTAAATCGCCAGTCGGAAAACATACTCTGCACTTTGTTCCCAAAATGCAACTTCGGGGAACTTAAGGAACTTTTTATTACCAGCAGGGAAAACATTTTGAGAGAGATTTTCATAAATTCAATTTTCTGTATAATCTTGTCCAGCCCTAGAAGGGATTTTGATCTCCATCTCTTAATTCTGATAAAAACATATAAACTTTAACTTAATTACCATCAAGTACAAGACACTGTTTTATTATTAGAGAAAAAGGCAGTCATTTTTAAAAATCATAGGTATTCCTTTGTACTAAGCTTTATGAACTGAATCTAGGATTTGCATATTCAAATTAGGGGTGGGAAGGGAAATCACGTAACTATTTGTCACAAAACAAGGAAGTAAAAATGTTTTTTCCACTTTTTACATTCCCGTCACTGTTCATATGCAAATTAAGATTCCGATTCAATATGGTATTCAACCGAATCTTTAATGAAGGATTCTGGGATTTGGCCAAATCCCAAATACTCCGACACCACTACACACTATGGGTGGCAACAAGACCCAGAGAGCATGCTCAGATGCAGCCGCCAGACTGAAACACTATGCCCGGACTGCTCCACAATATAGCGGCACATTCCCTTTCGCGGGAAGAAGAGAACACCACGCCAGGAACAATGCTTCAGCAATGGCAGCATAGGTATTCCCCTGTACTAAGCACAATTCAGCAAGAACTGTCCCTGTTTGCTATTTTGCCCATAGCCTATACAGAGAGATCCCATAAAACTATGGCAGCATATGTATTCCCCTGTACAGTTTAGCTGGAACAGTCCGTAAGTTTGCTCAAAGCCTGTACAGAGAGATCCCTGTATAACTCAACCTGCAGCCTTGTGCCTTTATATGGTTATAGAACCTGGGCCCAGTGCCCAAGGCCCACCCCAGATTCTGCCAAGCCCACATCACAGTAAAAAGCCCACATAGACATTAGCGCTAAAAAACTAACCCCCCACACAATTTTTTTTTTTTTTTATTTAAAGATTTTTATTTTCTGTAAAACTTTTATAAGCATATCATAAGAATACATATGATCATGTAAGTTGAGAATCCGGTTACATTATCACAGATAGACATGTCAAAATTGTAGGCATTCTGAATATATAACTCTATGCAACAAATAAACCTTCATATTTATTAAGTAAGCATGTTGTTATCTACTTTATTTGACCGGAGTTACGTAAATCGGTGTTACCTAAGCCGTTAACGGTGCTTTTCTATAGTTCCCAAAGGGGGGAAGAAAAGAGAGGAAAAAGGTAAATGGGGGGGGGGGTCAGAGGGTGAATGCAGAGGAGCCAGGTCCGTGAATCAGTTCATTTCCGACTGGGATGTCTCAAATTCTGCCCAGGGGAGCCATAATAGACCGTTTTGGTAGTCTTTGCCCTGTAAGTATGCTCTAATAGTTTCCATATTTCTTATCCATTTTACTTTAGTGAGGAGAGCTTGCTGGTTTGGTAGAGAGGTACTCTTCCACTTGGCAGCCCTTAATGTTTTTGCTGCTGCAATTACATATGTCGCTAGTTTATTTGATGCAGAGGTTTTCAGACCCAGTAGAAATGACAAGGGCTCTGGCTCAATGTGGTGTTTGAAAATAGCTAACAAGGTACAGGCTACCATTCTCCAGAAAGCTTTAACTATCTCACAGGTCCACCACATGTGGTAGAATGTACGCCGCTCTCCACATCCTCCAAAGCATTGTGGGGAGAGGGAGTTTCTCGAGAGGTGGGCCAGTTTTGAGGGGGGTATAGTACCATCTAAATATCAGTTTATAGGCCTTCTCCAGTATTATAGTACAGACTGATGTCTTACTGGCCTTCTCCCAGATTATCTGCCACTTTTCGCTTTCAATTGTCTCCTGCACATCCTCCTCCCATTTGGTCATATCTTTTTGTGCTAGAGTGGTATTGTCCTCAGAGAGCCTGTTGTACAATCTTGATATCAGGTGTGTAGTTTGATCCGAGGAGTTGCACAAGAGAGAATTGTGAGGGGGCTGGCGGCGGGGCATTGCCTTGCAAAAATGAATGAGATATAAAATGGCGTATTTGTAAATAACGGAAGAGTTGGCTATTTGGTATCTGGAGGCTGTCTTTGAGATCCTGAAAGGTACGTGTCTCTCGCCCTTGGACTAAGGTTGTACATAAGTAAGCTTTATTTTCAGTCCAGGGAAGGAAATCTCGTATTTCTACCCCTGGTGAAAATTTCTTGTTTGCCAGAAATGTGCAGAATAATGTAGTTTTTCCCTGTATTTGTCCCAGAGTTGTAGTGATTGTATTGTTGTAGGGGGAAGATGGTCAGGTATATTCCTGTCTCTGTCAGGGATCCAGATGATCTGGTTCAGTGCCAATGGAGCTAGGCCCGCATTTTCAATATCTAGCCATGGCATGGTCGGAGTTCTATGCATAGCCACTATTTCAGATAATGTCGCTGCCATAAAGGTTTACACATGTATATATCCAATTTCTGCCAATATATTGCACATTTCAAATGTTTAAATATTTATTGTGTATTCTATGTGCTTTTTTGTGATATATACTAGCTGGAGCCACGTCGTTTCATTTCACTGTGTATCCGTATACTGCTGAGATTACAATAAAGTTTACTTTGACTGTCCTTGTCAGATTTAATTAGAAGGTGGATGCCTTCCTCAGCACCTGCTACAGTATTGTACATACAAAATATCTGCGGTTTCCAGAAACTGCTACTGATGTAGGTGCCGTGTTATCTCTTGGAGAGGACAGGGGCGTATTTATATTAAGAAACCCGAGGGCCTGTGCCTAAGGCGGCAGGTTTTGGGGGGCGGCCCTCGGGTGCCTATAAATTTAGTTTTTTAAATTAAAAAAAGGATAGGGTGCACGGCATAAGGGGAATGTTTAGGCCCTTGCTGGGTCTGCTGCACCCTACTAAAGCATATTTGTTGGGTGCAGCTCTAGTCTCAGTCTCTATAGACAAGTAACAATAGGCTGTGGCAATAGGCTGCCAGCTTCAAGGGATACTATGCCTTTCTATGTCTATTTAAGCCTCTGCCTGGATGCTAGGGAGGTAGAACATTTGAAACAAGAAAATTATTCCAATTCAAACATAAAGAGCTGCAAAAGAGTAAAGTGAAAAAACATATTCCCAACAGAATAATACTGTCTGCCTCAGTGATCCCATAACTGTATCTCTCTAGCCACTGCTAAACTACAATTCCCAGCATTCAAAGCGAGAACCAGTAGCAGAGTTGTAGCTGATGGGCTAAGAGAGGAGATCTCAGCAGGACCTTCCTTCATTGGGCATGGGAGAGTCCAGTCAGCGACCAGTGAGTTCTGATGGTGGCCCTGGTTCTATGACTGGTTATGTTTAATGTCTATTTGTTGTATTTTCATAAATGCACATGTGTGTGACTGATGTGATTGGCTGCCAATTACTGGTATATCATGCCTTACTTGAGGATGACATCACTCCCAGCTCAGCACTGATTGGCTGAAAGCTGCCAGGGAAGGTGACTTAACAGCTCAGGCACAAGTGACCAGTATTTCATTTCTGGATTCAGAGGTAAGTGGAACAGACTTTATGGGGGGGGGCATAAAGTCAATGATACAAGGGGATAGTTTGGGCAGTGTGGCTTCCATGATTTATAGTAGTGCGGGGACTAGAGCCAGGCCCGGACTGGCAATCTGTGGGATCTGGCAAATGCCAAAGGGGCTGCTGTAAGATGCCATAGACAGTCACTATTTATTGGGCTGCTGGGGGGGGGGCTGTGAGGGCCTGTGTGTGTCTCAAATGCCAGGGCCATTTTTAAATCCCAGTCCGGACTTTAGTCTAGAGCCAAAGCTCCCAAAATTGCCCCACTATTGCCTGCTATTGTAATTGTCTGGGAAGGTGCTTGTCATGAAATTGTCCATTGGAGATGTCAGTTTATCTTTCCAGTTCCATCTTTTCCAATTTCATTGGAAAGGGGGGGGGGGTATTTTTGGTTATAAACCATCAGGGGGTACAAATGGGTACAAATACAAGGAAGGGTACAATCAATGATGGAGATTTGAAAACGCCCCTTCCCAGACTACTAAAACTTGTGGGTGCTAAAGTACCCAAAATCTGCCTGTGTGCCATTGCTAAGGGGAGTGAGACAACATGAGAACTTGCTGTCCCACCAACTCTAATCCTGTGCTTATCTAGCTGTGCCTTAACTACAATTCCCAGCACCCCCTGTGGCATTTAGTTATAGAATATAGTATGTATTTCTTGTTTACTTGTTACAGCTTTTGAAATGTTAGACCATTTACTCTGCTGCTCTTTAGCTGTAACTGTCAACTGCCATTTTTCCAACTGCCATTGGCCAACTGTCCCACTCATCACTCATCCTAGTGGCCTCAGCATTAGAGTAGATGATTGGGTAAGGGAGGACCTGAGAAGAAAGACAAGTAGCACAAGCCTAGAATTAGGGTTCCTTGTGTTATGGGTGCAGGGGCAATGATCAGAGCTTGACTGGTTATGAAAAGCCCCAGTGGGCCCATTACTCACCTGGGCCTCTAATGGGAACCAGTTTCTTCTGCCCCTATTACACCCTGCCAGTAACATACAGCTTTACAGCAATGGCACAGAGGGGGATTTGGGATGTTTTGATCCCATGTGATTTCCAGTTCAGTGTATGGCCAACCAAATGCTCACTCCCAAATGATCGCTCCCGCTCAATTCTAAAACCAATTTAATTGAGCCCTGGTGAAAGCAATTGGCAAAGAAATTAATGAGGGTGATTCCAAGTGTTCATTTAACTATTAGTTTGTGCATTGTGTCACCAGGACCCAACCTAGATTAGCAGGGGTGTCTAGGGCCCTTGATTGCACCAATAAATTCTGTCTCTCCCAATCAGCTCCTTCTATTAAAGTTGCTGCTGATTGGTGTTACTGGTTATTTATAAGACACAACTATATTCAGTAGAGCAGTATTGAGCTATTAAGGGAAATCCAGTATATACGGATATATATATGGCAGAGAGGGTTCAGTTCACAATCTCTTCTCTCTCTTTCTCTTCCCATAAAGTGAAATACGAGCGATTCCTAGTGATTTCCAGTGATTCCTAGTGATTCCCAGTGATTCCTAGTGATTCTCAGCGATTCCCAGGAGCAGAAGGAGATAAAGAAGAAACACAAAAGTCTTTTTAAAGACTATCAACGTTCATCAGGAGCAGAAGAACAACTTGCCCAACCCATTGCGGGTTATTTGGAAGAAGGTAAGGATCCAGGGCCGCCATCAGGGGGGGACAGGGGGGACAAGTGTCCCTGGCATGAAGGGGGGCCCAGCAGTGCTGCACTTTTGAAAGAGCCGGGCCCCCTTGAGAGCGCCCGAGCCATGTGGCCATTTTCCAAGTTCCAAACAGCCGAAATGCGGAAGTGCCGAAAAGCCGAGCAGCCAAAGGACCCGAAGTCATGAAAACAGCCGAAGCCGAACTCCCGAATCGGCGAAAAGACCAAAGTCATGAAAAGAGGCGAAGTTTAAGTCCTGAAGCCATGAGTTCAGTTTTACTGAACACCAATTTGTGTTTTATTTTTTTAAATCCCCTGGCCACCAATGTTTTATTATAATATTCTAGAGGCCCCTGCCACCAATGTTTTTTTAAAAAATATTTTTTGGGGCCCCAATTTTTTTTAACTTGTAAGGGGGGCTCTGTCACCAATGCTTTTTAAAAAAAACATTTATGGGGGGGCCATGGCGCCAATGGTTTTTTTTTTTTAACTTATAATAGCGTTTTATAACTTGGCTGGGGGGTTACTTTTTTAGCGCTGATTTTTAGCGCTATTTTCTTTAACTTATAATTGCGTTTTATAACTTGTGTGTGGGGGGGGTTACTTTTTTAGCGCTGATGTCTGTGTGGTCTTTTAACTGTGATGTGGAGTGGGTGGTATCTAGGGTGGGGCTCGGGCACAAGTGTGGGCAGGGCCCAGGGGGCAACGAAAATGTTGTTGTACGGGGCCCCGTGATTTCTAATGGCGGCCCTGTTCCCATCTGTAATATGTATTACACAGTAGATGAGGCTGAAAAAAGACACACGTCCATCAAGGTCTACCTTTTGTGTAACTGCTGATCCAGAGGAAAGTAGGGCCCTGACAGAAATAATGGGCTGATTTGTGGACCAAATAAAATGGGATGGTATTGTCTTAAAATGGGGACATGGGGAGCTGGTGGGGAGGGGCATTCTATATACATAAGTTAGCATTTGTTTCTAATTGGAACCATATTAAAACCATAGTTTCTGAATGAAAAGGGTTCTTATTAAATAAGGTGTAAATATGCTGCTGTGTTTACCTCTTTATTGTGTTTATTTGGGGGTCTTACATCTTTACGTTAACTCTAACCTTCCCAAATCTCTATTTTATATTACAGGAACATCAAAGATGGGCATGAGTGCAAGTAGCCGGCAATACTACCAGTGGCGCTTTGAAAAGGTAAAGGTGCTCACAGCTAATTTCCTCATTTTATTTTCTGACTGCTGCGAAAGGTATCCAAGGGGCTAAAGGAGGGGCTAACCCAATGCTAAACATGTCATATCTTCTGTGTAAATACAACGAAACAGAAATTTGACAGGGTTTAGCATAGTGTGTGCCCTGACCTCAATGTTTTCTTGCTTCTTACATTTTTCTAGCCCGCACCGTGGATCTCGCCTGATCTGGACATCTTTGAGATCAGGGATTTTGAGGATCCACTCGCGGGCCCTTATCTCGAGTGCATCAGGGACAAGATCACCTTTGACATCAGGTTTGCACTCTACGATCTGTGGATGGCCAAGGACTGCGTGAAGATCACAAAATGGTGGAAATTACACCTTAAGAACGAGTTCTGGCAGGACTACAGATACATCAAGGCCCACCTGAAACACCTCTACAAAGAGCTAGAGAAGATCAACAAGGCCATACTGATTAAGAACAATGAGAGATATTCAGGTGCAGTACATAATCCATCCTTTTCTTTCCCACACTTGGCTTAATCACCTGATTTGTGCTTAATGTGCTCCTAAGTCCTAAATATTACAGGTGTGGGATCCGTTATCCGGAAACCCATTATCCAAGAAGCTCCGAATTACGGAAAGTCCATCTTCCATAGACTTCATTTTATTCAACTAATCCAATTTTTTTTAAAAATGATTTCCTTTTTCTCTGTAATAATAAAACAGTTTCATAACCTTGATTCCAACTAAGATATAGTTATTGGAAGCAAATTCACCCTATTGGGTTTATTTAATGTTTACATGATTTTCCAGTAGACTTGAGGTATGAAGATCCAAATTACAGAAAGATCCGTTATCCAAAAAACCCCAGGTCCAAAGAATTCTTGATAATAGGTCCCATACCCCCATAAGGACTTTACAGGAATATCACTTGCTAAGGTAAAAAAATACGTAGTCTGAGTTATCTTGTTTGGTTTTACAGGTGGTCCTCGGATCAACTCGGCCAATGATACCAGCACCACCAGCAGTTTCCTCGGTACCAAATACCGATGTACCTCAGTCTAGGCACCACATCCTCAGGAAACAGCAGTAACTATGGGACATCTCAATTCCACCAGTGATGCCCCCCTTTCATCCACTGCACTTTCACCAGCGGTGCTTTCAACCACTGTAGTTCCACCAGTGGTTCCTCCCCTTTATCCAAAATATGGTGTTATACACAGGGACTCCTTTAAGCCACTTGGTAGACCCTGCATTCCTTTTCATTGCATCCCTCCAATGGAATGGAAAGGAATGCAGCATTCATCGTGCGGCTTAAATGTGCCCTTGTTTATGCTGCCATATTCCCTTCTCTTTCTCATCCTTTCACTGCAGTCCCTTACCTTACCATATTCCCCCCCCCCCGCTTCCCTTGATTCTATTTGGCGCATTGATCGTGGGAGCAAATCCGATCGCCTTTAAGGGGTCAGGAAGGAATTTTTCCCTCTAGTGAAGGAAATCCGCTTCTCAGAGGTTTTTTGCCTTCCTTACGATCAAAAAGCGCAGTTTATCTAATTATTAATAAAGCTGTGAATTACACAGATTAACCACAATGTCATTGTGTGTATCTTTATTGTGGGTATTGGGATAGGGATTTGGCAGGGATAACATATAGAGGGGGAGGGAGAGAACTTAGGATAAGGCTCTTATAGAGCAGGAAATGGTTATGTTTCTCTTTGGTTCCTAAAAATGAAACGGAAACAACATAAAACTACTGTGTTAAGGTGGCCATACACGGGCCGATAAAAGCTGCCGACAGACCGAGTCGGCAGCTTATTGGCCCGTGTATGGGGGCCCCCGACGGGCTTCCCCGATCGAGATCTGGCGGAAAGTCGGCCAGATCTCGATCGGATGGGGTTAAAAATCCCGTCGGATCGCGGCCGCATCTGTTCGTTGATGCGGTCCCGCGATCCGACCGCCCGTTTGCGAACGTGAAGGATCCGATCGTTGGGCCCTAGGGCCCACGATCGGATCAGCCCAATATTGCCCACCTCAAGGTGGGCATATCGGAGGGAGATCCGCTCGTTTGGCGACATCGCCAAACGAGCGGATCTATCCGTGTATGGCCACCTTTAGTCCTACTATCCTCCTTAGGACTTTTAGGAACCTATGTAATACTGAGAGCCAATACACATCCTTCCCAAATCTCACCCTTACTGGCCTTCGGACAACTTCTCCCTTTGGAAAAGTGCCGGCTCCATACAGCAGCGATCCTAGAGGGGGACGGGCCCTGGTGCGTGACACGCAGCTGTGACCCGCTGCCCTCCGTACGGCCGCATTTGGCCGCATTTTCAGCGGCGAACGGACTACCGGGGGGCCCTGAGGGGGTGCGGGCCCTGGCCCGCTCGCACCCCCTGCTCCCCCGGTAGTCCCGCCACTGAGTGTTGGTGAGTTAGGCACAACCCTGGATAATGTGCTCTTATCTTTAAGAGAATGTAGAGGAGGTTACCCAGCAGCTACAATGTAACACCACCACCAAATAGATTATCAATACAAGGACTATCTTACATAATTGCAACATATTAGGGTAATAAATATAAGCACATCAACAAAGTCTCATTATTGTGTATCTTTTCTTATGTCTTATCTATGAAGGAAAATTATCAAGTTCTTTTGTAAGCATGAAGTTCAGCATTAATTCTAGTTACAAGCAGAAAGGGGTAAACTCCAGTAATCTCTCTTTTCTTAGTCCTTCTGAGGGTATTATATAGCAAACTGTCATATAAAGGGAGACATCGCCAGGGTTTCATTAAGTCCTCTAGGAGCCACCACATCCAATTTATAGATCCACATTGACTCTTTTTGTAACAATAGTAGATCCCTGTTGCCTCCTCTCCTTGGGGCTGGCACATGGTCGATAAGCATGTGTATAAATTGAGGTAAGGAGTGTCCAAACTTCAGCCAGTGTTTCGCCACTGGCTGGTCAGCCTTTCCTGTGGTTAGGGCAGCCCTGATGGTGCTTCTGTGGTTATTCATCCTCTCCCTGTAGGTCGTGGATGCTTTGCCTACATAGTGCAAGCCACAAGAGCACTATGCTATATAGACCACATGGTCCGACTGACAGGACAGTCTATGTCTGATCGTGAACTTGCGTCCCGTCCTAAGGTGTGTAAAAAAGGTTCCTTGTGATATCCCGCTACAAGTGAGACACCCTGCACACTTGTAGCAGCCATTTTTGAGTGGTCTCTCCAGCCAGGTCCTTCCCTTAGTTGTCTTATCCGGGGGCACATCTTTAATCACTAGCAGGTCCCCAAGGTTGCGTCCTCATCTTTAGGCCAACAGCAGCCTCTTTTTATCCAAGAAAGAGAGATGTGGATCCGAGTTGATAATCTCCCACCTACTATTCAACGCGTTTTTAAACGGTACACTTATGGTACTCCAGTTGTAAATATTAGATCTGGTTGGGGGGTCTCATCTCTCTTAGACAGCAGAAGTTCCTCCTGGGTTCTAAGTATCGCTTTCTGTAGTTGTTCCTGTATCAATCTATTCGGGTATCCCATGGATTCAAACTGTTGCGCCAAATTATCCAGTTGTACTGCTGCGGTGTCTCTGTCAGTATTGTTCCTAATAACTCTGAGGAACTCCTCAATATGGTGGCGCATTCCTTTTCGCGGGAAGCAGAGAACACCACGCCAGCAACAATGCTTCAGCAATGGCAGCATAGGTATTCCCCTGTACTAAGCACAATTCAGCAAGAACTGTCCCTAAGTTTGCTCATAGCCTATACAAAGAGATCCCATAAAACTATGGCAGCATAGGATTTCCCTTGTACCAAGCACAATTCAGCAGGAACAATCCACTACGTTTGCTAGTTTGCTCATAGAATCTACAGAGAGATTGCATAAACCTATGGCAGCATAAATATTCCTCCTTACTAAGCACAATTCAGGAGGAGCAGGCCCTAAGATTGCTCATAGCCTGTACAGAGAGATTCCATGAATCTATGGCTGCATAGGTGTTCCCCCGCTGTATTAAATGGATACTGTCATGGGAAAACATGTTTTTTTCAAACGCATCAAACATGTTTTCCCATGACCGTATCCCTTAATCACAATTCAGCAGGAACAGACCACTAAGTTTGCTCATAGACTGTACAGGGAGATCCCATAAAGTTGTGACAGCATAGGTATTCCACTGTACTAAGCACAATCCAGCAGGAACAGTCCCCTAAATTTGCTCATAGCCTGTAGAGATAGATCCCATAAAACTATGGCAGAATAGGAATTCCCTATACTAAGCCCAATTCAGCAGAAACAGCCCCTAAGTTTCCTCATAGCCTGTACATCGAGATCCCATAAAACTATGGCAGCATATGTATTCCCCTGTACTAATTACAGTTTAGCTGGAACAGTCCGTAAGTTTGCTCAAAGCCTGTACAGAGAGATCCCTGTATAACTCAACCTGCAGCCTTGTGCCTTTATATGGTTATAGAACCCCGGGCCAGTGCCCAAGGCCCACCCCAGATTCTGCCAAGCCCACACCACAGTAAAAAGCCCACATAGACATCAGCGCTAAAAACTAACCCCCCACACATAATTTATAAAAAGCCACTGGTGGTCAGGACCACCCTACAAGTTAAAAAAAATCATTGGTGGCCATAAAAAAATACAAAAACCTTTGCACCAGGATCCCCAAAAAACTCTCTAAAAAAACATTGGTGGCCATGGCCCCCCTCTTAAAAGTTAAGAAACATTGGTGATCAGGGGCCTCATAGATTATTTTTAAAAAAACATTGGTGGCCTGGGGCCTATATAGTATTAACATAATACCATACCTCCCAACATTTTGGAAATAAAAAGAGGGACAAAAAGTTGGTGCAAATATTTTTTGACCACGCTCATTTTTGTGGCCACACTCCCTAATTACCATGTTCATTTTACAAAATTTGTCGGGTTATAAAAGTTTGAACATACTTCTGTGTTTTTTTCAGTTATTACAGTTTTGCTAATGAAGGTGAATTTCCCTTTAAGCTGTGAGTCCCAAGGGACCTGTTGTCTTATATTGTTACAAATACTTATTTGCGTATCTCAAAATTGTTACAAAAGTATCTTATCTGCTGCTCTGGCTGTTCTGGGCTCTCTGCCAAAAGTCAATTAAGTTAGCAACTTTGTTTCTTTTTCTGGCTGTTCAGTGCACAGAAAAACTGGACTTTCCAGTACAAACGAGGGTCTGCGGGTTGAGCAAAAGAGAGACTGTCCCTCTAAAAATGGGACAATTGGGAAATATGTAATACATTAGTAGCCAGGGGTTTAATAAAATAAAAAACATTGTTCAGTGGACCTTACTCCTTACCTGGCTTTGGGTCCTTTCGAGGCTTCAGGACTTCAACTTCGGGTCTTTTCGTGACGTCAGGTCTTTTCGCAGCTTTGAAGACCCCCTCCACATGGTCTGTCATTTCAGGTACTGCAAAATCAACACATTTACAGCATTAATTTGTGTGGCAAAGATAGAAAAATGTACATTCACCCAATAAAATATATATTTTCAGAAAGTAGACATTCCCCTGAATCCAAATTGGGTGTGCATGTCTTTCTACTCTGAAGCACCAAGCTGCGAGCCTTAACTAAATTTGGCGATTTTGGAGATAGTTATGAAAATCACCTCATAACTTCTACCTTGCAGCATTTTACCTGCCACATACTATTAGGTAACAAGATAAAACACCCTAAATACGAAAGCCTGGGTCCCCTGAAAAGTTTGATACCCAAAATACTTAGATTTAATGAAGTATATAACATGTAAAGACCCCAAATCTACCTTGTGCATACTTTTGATGTCTTACACTCATTTATAAACATTGGCAGATTTATGTGGGATAAAAGTTACAAACAATTAGAGGCCCCAGTTCTATAATCCCACGATTAGGACAGCACATGCTGTTACACATATACTTTCTCTAGAGTAAACCGGAGCTCCTCCCCAGATGGTTTGTCCTCAGGTTCACAACCATTCCTACGCTCTTTATATATTTTAACTATACAGAAGTAATGTTTTAACATACTATCCGGTGGTATGAGCGCGCTACTATTATAATCTTAGCAAAGGGGAACTATCCCTTGCCACACACCCCTTCTACATCTCCTCTTGAACTCATCTACCCCACCCCTTTCTTTACCACTGACTTCTCCTCCCCATTCCTCCCCACACTCTAAGTCCTAACCTTCACCCTCACCCCCCACTTTACTCTCTTCCACTACTTCATCCTCTTTCTATCTCTTTCTATCCCCCCTCCTTTTTTTTTAATGGACTTAACTCACCTCAGAAACGGATCTTATTAAGTTCAGAATTGAGACGACTAAAAGCACAAGTTGCCTTCGTACAAGAGACTCATTTTAAGGTGTCCTCATCCTTCCGATGGACTAATAAATACTTCCCAGAAATGTACAGCAGTATCCCCAGACCAATAAGACAAAGGGCACAGTGATTCTGTTTGAGAAACACTTTAACTTCAAAGTGTCGGCTACCAAAAAAGACCCAGCTGGACGATATATTTTTGTGAGGGGCACCCTAGATACCCAAAAGATTACTTTTGCCAAAAGCGACAGGACAAAACTTTTCACACAATTGCAGAGATCTTACTCAGATTCTCCGAAGAAATCCTCATACTAGGGGGAGATTTCAACATCCCTATGGATCCCCAAATTGACTGTCCTGCCGGAAAATCCAGCATTCCCCACCGCATTATTCACTATATCACAAAAGATTTACATCAACTACAGGTAGTAGATGCCTGGCGACTAGTCAAGCCTAAGGAAAGAGACTATACTTTTTATTCTGCTAGGCACAGCCTATACACCAGAATAGATCATTTTTTTCTATCTCAGCACCATCTGAGTGCGATAGGAGGCGCAGACATTCACACTTGCACATGGTCGGATCACGCCCCCATATCCATGCAACTCTCCCTTAAAACAAATATCTCAAAATGGAGTAACTGGAAATTAAATGAGTCAATACTGAAAGATAATAGTGTCCTGAATGAGGTTAAAACAGCTATTGCAAACTATTTCAGGGAGAATGCCATGGAGGGACGTTGATCCAATTATGTTCCAAAAGGAAGAAAGTGCATCAAGCTAAACAGAACTCACTCTTGGCTGAGGTCAGGAATCTCGAAATGGCACATAAAAAGGCACCAACTACGGAACTATATACACTAGACTTACCGCATCACGGCAAGCCCTAGCGGAACACCATAAACTTTTTACGGAAAAGGTCATCTCCAGAATGAGACACCGTTTCTATGAGCACGGGGACAAGAGTGGCAAGCTACTGGCCCGATTGCTGAAAGCGAGAGTCATTAAAAATCATATACACTGCTTACGGAACAAACAAGGTGATAAAACTTCAACATAGCTCAAGAATTTCAGAAATACTACTCAGAGCTGTACCAAATTGACTCTCCCACAACTGTTGACGGCCTTCCAAGAGCAGAGGCTATAGAAGCTTTCCTAGACAAGTTACCTATACCACGATTATCAGACTCGCAGAAATTGCTTATGGAAGCCGATATCACAGCGGAGGAAGTCTTTCAGGCGATTAAGACATCTCCAAATGGCAAAAGCCCCGGATCAGACGGCTACCCCGCGGGGTATTAAAAAGAGTGCTCAGACCTGCTTATACCACACCTGACAAGAACCTTTAATGCTCTCCAAAATAACACTCGCTTTCCTCTGACTCCTTGCAAGCTCATATCACTCTTCTTCTGAAAACGAATAAAAATTCAGAAGATCCAAGTAACTACAGACCAGTATCAATAATCAATGCAGATGTGAAGATATTAGCGAAGATAGTGGCATCTAGAATACAAACATCCTTAAGTTATCTTATAGGTCTGGATCAAGCCGGCTTTATATCTGGAAGAGAGTCGAGAAATAACACCAATAAATTGATCAACATACTCCACCATGCAAAGCACAAAAAAATCCCTCTCATGCTTCTGTCCACCGATGCTGAAAAAGCATTTGACAGGGTCGAATGGGTTTATATGTTCTCCTGCCTCTCCAGGTTCGGCTTCGGGGACCGCCTGTGCCAGTGGATTAAATCTCTCTAACCGGTAGCTAGGGTTAGAGTGAACGGAGTACTCTCTCAACGCTTACCCATCAAAAACGGCACACGACAAGGGTGCCCCCTCTCACGTACCCTTTTTGCCCTGGCTTTGGAACCCCTGCTCATATCTATTAGATTGAATGCAGATATATCAGGGATTTCCATAAAAGACAAACAATATAAAGTAGCAGCGTACGCCGACGACCTTCTTTTTTTCCTGACAAAACCGCTAACCTCAATCACAAGCCTCAACAATCTCTTTGAGATATTTGGCAAGCTTAGCAACTTCAAAATTATTTTCATAAATCGCAAGCATTAAACGTATCGCTCAGCCAAAACACAATTCAACGACTCTCAAACAACTTCCCATACAGCTGGGCAAACCAGCAGATCACTTACCTAGGAATAACCATTACTAAAGACTATGAAGAATGGACTGATACCAACTGTAAACTGCTATACGCAAACATTCATAAAGATCGACGGAATTGGACCAAACAACCCCTGTCCTGGATAGGTAGAATCAATGTGGTCAAGATGAACATAATGCCACGGCTACTTTACCTATTCCAGTGTTTACCTCTACTATATTCAACCAATTGGCTAAAATCTTTTCAATCTGAAAGCACCAAATTCATCTGGCAGGACCACCCACCACGACTTAAAGCTGCCATCTTACATAAGAAAAATTCGGAAGGAGGTCTTGCCCTCCCGGACTGTGCCAGATACCTAAAAGCAGCAGCACTTGCTCGTATAATTGACTGGTCGCACCACCTAGATAGTAAGGACTGGGTGGAGATTGAGCAACAAGCCACACATTTGATCCACCTGCCATGGTTTAAATCTTCTTAGACGGGCCAGGCCGACGGTAAATTTGCAAGATTATCAATACTGCCAGTTTAAGCATTTTTTGGGGTATCTAGGTGGAGCTAACAAATTAGGACAACCCCTTACGCCCTTTGAGACTCTATGCACTAGAGAAACCCCCCTAAACATATAATCTCTTCAATTTATGATATGCTATCAAGTGAGTGTGAGAGAAAGCAGCTGCCTTTTGTCCAGGCATGGGAGTGGGACCTAGGACTGGACGTCTCAGAAGAACTCATCCAGAAATGGATTCCCAGTCTAATTTACAGCTCTAGATGTTGCAAGATCCAGGAGTTAAATTATAAAATCTTAAGTAGATGGTATTACACCCCAGAAAAATTACATAAGATTCATCCAACCACGAGTAACCCCTGCTGGAGGTGTAAAGCAGATATAGGCACGTTACTACACATATTCTGGGACTGCCCAGCTCTCACAAACTACTGGCAGGTAGTTCTGAAAGCCTGTTCCCAGGTGCTAGGAAGAGATCTATCCTTTTCACCAGCCCGCATACTTCTATTTTGGGACACAGAAAATACGGAGGGGATCCCCGATACTACTCTGGAGTATCATCTTCTTAACTCAGCCAAAATCCTAATCCCTAGACTCTGGAAATCCACTATACCACCAACCAGTAAAGAATGGATAGGGAAGGTTAACGAATTAGCAAAATTTGAGGAATTATCTACATTCACAGAAAAACAACACTCTAGCTTTAGGGCTACATGGCTGAGGTGGTATTTATACAGGGACTCTGCGGAATATAGACAACTTCTGAACTCCAAAACTCACATAACACAGATCGTTATTAGGGGTTTCTTCAATCTGTACTCTGAGCATTACTACACGTTGTTAACATGCTATATCCCTTCTACCCGTATAACCTTGAGGGGACTGTAATTCTTGCTGTATTGCCTTTGTGTAATGCTTTGTTTAAAAACGATGCCTGAGTCGTGATGCTTTTTGTTAATTTTGTTGTTTCCCCCCTGCTCACTTTCCCTACTCCCCCTCCTTTTTCCTTCTGTATCCCCCCCCCCCATCATCTCCTTTTTGGAAAACAATAAAAATCATTATACAAAAAAAGAAAAAAGAAAACCCTCAATAACTTTAAAAAATCCATGTCACAAACTAGGGGGTACAGTATCCGTTATAATACATTAGTTCTATTCCCCTGTATAACACAGCATGCAGCCTTCTGCCTTTATATGGTCTCATAATGCCTCAATGCCTTCTAACATCCTTACAATTTACAGTAGGGGGTACAGTATCCTTAATAGTACATGAGTGATAGTCACCTGACTAACTCAGCATGCAGCCTATGTACCTTTATGATTCCCAAACCCCTCAGTGACTTTAAAATGTCCTTATATTTTACAGTAGAGGGTATATTATCCCTTATAATACATGACTGGTTCTCAGAGTCCCCTGACTAACTCATTCCGCAGCCTTGTGCCTTGAAATGGTAACAGAACCCCTAAGAGATTTCTATAATCCCTAATAATACATGAGTGACACTCAGGGTTTCCTGTACAGCTCAGTCTGTAGCCCTGTGCCTTTATATCAGTGGTCCCCAACCAGTGGCTCGTGAGCAAAATGTGGCTCCCCAATCCCTTGGATGTTGCTCCCAGTGTCCTCAATGCAGGTACGAATTTTTGAAATCTTAGTTTGGAAGCAAGTTTAAGTTGCATAAAAACTAGGTGTACTGCCAAATAGAAGCTTCTGTGGGCTGACAGTGCACATAAAGGCTACAAAATAGCCATCCACAGCCCTTATTTTGCACCCCTGGAACAATTTTTATGTATTTGTTGCTCGCTGATCCTTCTACATTTGAATGTGGCTCGTGGGTAAAAAGGTTGAGGACTCCCTCTTTATATGGTCACAGAACCCCTCAGTGAGTTTTAATATCACTACGATTTACAGCAGGTATAGTACAGGTATGGGACCTGTTATCCAGAATGCTGGGGTTTACTAGAAACTCATTTAAACATGAAATAAACCCAATAGACTGGTTTTGCTTCCAATAAGGATTACTTATATATCTTAGTTGGGATCAAGTACAAGCTACTGTTTTATTATTATAGAGAAAAAGGAAATCATTTTTTAAAATTTGGATTATTTGGATAAAATGGAGTCTATGGGAGACAGCCATTCTGTAATTTTGAGCTTTCTGGATATCGGGTTTCCGGATAAGGGATCCTATACCTGTATACCTGCATTAGGTTTTCAGCTAAAAACACAGAACAGAAATGGTTGTCCTTTAAAAATGATATTAAATCATTACTGTTCTCAATTTATTCCCTTAAGGACTAAACGTAGAAGCTCTAAGAATCATCCTGTGTGGCTTAATGCAGAAGTAAAGAAGTTAATGGGAAAGAAGAGAAAGGCATTTAAAAACTACAAATCTGTAGGGACAGAAGCTGCATTTAATGAATATAAACACTGTAATAAATGTTGTAAATCAGCAATCCGGAAGGCTAAGAAAATAAATGAGTTAATTGCGGTGGAGGTGGAAACTAACCCTAAAAAGTTTTTTAAATATATTAATAGTAAATCTGTGCTACTATCAGGTGACAATTCTCATGAAAATACCCCTCCTTTAAATCTTAAAAAAACATTGGTGGCCTAGGGCCTTAAGAGTTGAAAACATTGGTCACCTGGGGCCCTAAGAGTTAAAAACATTGGTGGGCAAGGGGCCGTAAGATTAAAAACATTGGTCGCAAGGGGCCCTAAGAGTTAAAAACTTTGATAGCCTGGGACCATAAGAGTTGAAGACATTGGTCGCCTGGGGCCCTGAGAGTTAAAAACATTGGCGGCAAGGGGCCCTAAAAATTAAAAACATTGGTGACAAAGGGGCCCCAAGAGTTAAAAACAATGGTGACAAAGGGGCCCTAAAAATTAAAAACATTGGTGACCTGGGGCATAAAGAGCTAAAAACAATTGTGGCAAGGGGCCCTACTTCAAATATCCTTATCATCTTCAGTGGGGGTACAATATCCCTTATAATACACAATACTCAGAGTTCCCTGTATAACTCAGCCTGTAGCCTTGTGCATTTATATGTGATGTCTATAGCCTTATAATTTACAATGGGGGTTTATTATCCCTTATAATATATTTGTAACAGTTCCAGTGTAACTCAACCTGCAGTCTTGTGCATTTATATTGTCACAGAACCCCTCAATCACTTCTAATATCCTTATGAATGACAGACAGTATAGGGTGCACAGTCTCTGTTATAATACAAAACACATGAGTAAAACGATAGTTCCCTGTATAACTCACCAGCAGCCGTGTGCCTTTATATGGATTCTCAAATCCTTATAATTTACAGTAGGGGTACATTATGCATTCTAATACACAAAATATACTCATTGTTCCCTGTATAACTCAGCCTGTATCCTTGTTCCTTTATATGGTCTCAGAAATGTTTCACCGTCCCTCTCTACTATAGCACCTCATCTATTCAATGTGGCAAAACTGCTGATCCCCACATGATAGAAATCGCTGCAGCCCCCAATAATCCAGGACTGGATAAACAAAATGAGTGAATTATACCATTCTGAGGAAATCTCAGCTACAGCCCCTGAATATGTCACTAAATTTACAGCTAAATGGATATAATGGACCCTCTGTAAAGGGGTTGTTCACCTTCCAAACACTTTTTTCAATTCAGTTGTTTTTAGATTGTTCCCCGGAAATGAAGACTTTTTTCAATTACTTTCCATTATTTATTTCTTACTGTTGAATGTTGAAAGTTGAATGTTCCTGTCTCTGGTGTTTGATTCTAGCAGCTCAGTAAATCAGGTGCAGACTCTGAACTGTTACAATTTTGCAACATTAAGTTGATACATTTCTCAGCAGCATCTCTGGAGTATTAGCAACTATTGTATCAATTCTAACAGCTGCCTGTAATGAAACCCAGAGATTCTGCTCAGCAGGGACAAAGATAAGAAATGTATCAACTAAATGTATCCATTTAGAACAGTTTACAGGGTCGGCGACCCCCAGGGCTGCTTCAGAAGGTGAAAAATGACACTTTACACTCCAATATTAGAAAAAACTGTGACACATAGAAAATAGAAAGTCATTGGAAAATGTCATTATTTCTGGTGATCTATCGGAAAACAACTAGTTGTTTGAAGGTGAACCACCTCTTTAAAGGGAGGCTGGGTTGTGCGCTGGGCCCCTCGGAAGTGCCAATTTAAAAAAAAAAAAGCACCCAAATTGCCTACCTCTACAGCCACTCTGAAGATAATCCTCCCAGCCGCTATGAAGATAATCCACACAACCGCTCTGGAAATAATCCTCCCATCTGCACTGCGGATAATTCACTCAATCCATATGAAGATCATCCGCTCAATCACAACAAAGAAAATCCTCCCATCCAACCTGAAGATAATCCTCCCAGAAGCTTTGAAGTTAATCCTCTCAGGTGCTCTAAAGATAATCCTCAAAAGGCTCCAAAAATAATCCAGGCACTCTGAAGATAATCCTCCCAGCCGCTCTGAAGATAACCCACCAAACCGATCTGAAGATAATCCTCCCAGCCGCTCCAAAGATAATACTCCCAACCCTCTGCAAATAATCACACAAAATGAGGTCTCAAAAGTAGTTGCTTTATTGGGCCAAATTCCAAATTGCTTTCTTAAAGAACAAAAAATCAATATTCTATTTATCCAGATTAGCATCCAGGCAATCCTAGCTCCCCAACTGGTAAAAATCTTCAGTACAGGTATGGGACCTGTTATCCAGAATGCTCAGTGTTTTCTGTTAACTAATCTTTCCGTAATTTGGATCCTCATACCTTTAGTCTACTAGAGATTCATTTAAACAATAAATAAACCCAATAGGCTGATTTTGCTTCAAATAAGGATTCATTATCACTTAGTTTGGATCAAGTACAAGGTACTGTTTAATTATTACAGAGAACATTTTGGATAATTTAAATAAAATGGAGTCTATGAGAGAAAGCCTTCTTGACATGCAGAGCTTTCTGGATTACAGATCCCATACCTGTAAAACAAAATTCAAGCAAGTGATCCTAGAACTATTACAATATATACAACATGAAAACAACCTTCTGTAGAATTTCACACCAACCACATCGCACTAAAAACCTAAAAAATGGGCACTATGCTGCTAAAAATAACCCACAATATCAACCCCCCAATATCTCCCACAGCAATGCTGGACTAAATACAAACATGTTCTGTACCGACCAAAGCCATAATACTTACCATGAGAGTGTCCCAGGCAAACGTCTTCCTCTGTCTTCTGATCTCTCTTCTATCCCTTCTGCTATATCCTTCTCTTTTCTTCGGCTTCTTATTTGTATATTCCTGATAAAGACAAATGTATGTAAAAAAATACATTAAAAAAAACCTATATTATGGGTTTTTTTTTGACAACATACACCTTTCAAATCTGCCGTTGTACAATTCCTTTCTGTAACAAGATATAGACTAAAAAAATGAAGGGGAAAAAGATCAAATTGAAGGTCACTTTTGAAACCAACATACTTTAGGTTCCAAGTCCAAAACTCCCACTAACTGTAGGTTCACCCCACAGAATCATAGACTTTTTTTTTGCAAAATACACACAACCACCAATATGAGCCCATAACCCTTTAGCCCACACAAAAACCTCTGGCTCACTGTCCTGACCTGACTCATAACACTGCTACAGTGCACTATAAGAAAACTAAACCTATGCTAACTGAGCCTCACACTTCCTACTCACTTGGGTCCTGGTTGTGGTTCTCCTGCAAGGTGGCTTCTTCAGTAGATGTTCATCCTGTGATGCACATCTGTCCCTGTGTTTTTTGTCTCCAATTCACTTCTAAACTCCACCCCTTTCTATGTGTTTCACTACTCCCTCTAGTGGCCAAACACTATATATACAGGTAACATAGATCCAACCCAACTCTACACTGCCATCTAGGAGCAGAAGTTGGTAATTACAATGCAATAACTTGTGAATGCCTTTAAAGACGGATGGCACACTGGGGAGATATGATGCCCACGTTTAAATTTGTGCTACCATGGGTGAAACATATCCCTGAAATGTTTTTCCACTGGCCAGGGCCAGAACTAGGAGCAGGCAGAAGAGGCAGGTCCTACGACGCAATGAAAGGGGGGCGCTGGTAGCTACCTTTAAAAATGTCTTCTGCCTTCCCCTAGCCAGGTTCGCACAACTTACTCCCCCTTGCTCTCCCCTCCCTCCCCTCCATTGCTTTCTCTTGCCCACCCTTCGTCACATTCTCCTCCCCTCCATTGCTCTCTCCTTCTTTGGGTGCATCCGGGTTGTTCTGCCACCGGCAATAAAAGTAAATCGCCAGTCGGAAAACATACTCGGCACTTTGTTCCCAAAATGCAAACTTCAGGTAACTTTAAGGAACTTTTTATTACCAGCAGGGGAAAACATTTTGAGAGATATTTGCATAAATTTCTATTTTCCGTATAATCTTGTCCAGCCGTAGAAGGGATTTTGATCTCCATCTCTTAATTCTGCTAAAAACAAATAAACTTTAACTTAGTTACCATCAAGTACAAGACACTGTTTTATTATTAGAGAAGTCATTTTTAAAAAGTATATGTATTCCTTTGTACTAGCTTTATGCAATGAATCTAGGATTTGCATATTCAAATTAGGGGTGGGAGGGAAATCACGATACACTTATTTGTCACAAAACAAGGAAGTAAAAATGTTTTTTCCACTTTTTACATTCCGTTCACTCCTGGAAGCAGATTTAAGGTTAGCAGAAATTTGTTTCGTTTTACCTCAGTAGTTGTTACAGTGTATTTGTTACAACTTGTATTTTATGGATACTGTAACGTGAACCTTTTTGAAACACACTGGTGACATCTTGTGGATGTTTTTAAAGTATTACAAGTTGATCTTTTAAATTATAACACGGACATGGTTGTATTCAAAAATATTAAATATTATTCACGTATTTATATTTTTTATGGAAATACATAGATGTATATTTATGCACTGTTGATATATACATGATGGACACGCTTTTGTTTATTTTAACATATATGCAGATTCGCTATATGTGATAGGCACTTAATTGGAACACATGATTCACACTGAGATGTTATGTTGAATGAGGGCATGATTGGTCTATGATGGAGCACTTTGTTATTTAATGTGAGTTTTTAAAGTTTTGCACTCATCCTTGAAAAAGGTCGCATCAAATAACCTTATTAGAAAAGGAACTAATAAAAGGGGACCCGTCACCCAAAAAAAATATTCAAAATCCTATTTTATCAAACATTAGTCAAGCAAAATGACTTTAATTACACTATATAAACTTATTTGAATCTTGTTCCTTCAGTCTGGGAATTCAAAATGACCAGCAAGCAGGCAGCAGCCATTTTGTGGACAACTGTTATTAAGACAAGCCTTGCATCATCTCAAAATCTTTGTTGTGCACCAGAATGGAGGACCCACATGTCCAATTCCCAAGCCCTGGTTACACAATTAAAATGGTAAGGAGAAACAGGGGAATGTGTGAGAGCAGTGAACTCTAGGAAGTGCTGAATGGAAAGTGAAAGTAATGCCTGCCCCGCCTCTATGACCGCATGCATAGAGGAGGGGGCAGAACAATATTTGATTGACAGCTGAGATTTTAAAATGAGCTTACAACGGCCATGAATGCTTTAATAAAAAATAGAATTGGATTTCATGTTTAATTGAAAAGGACTTTAATATACAGATTTATGTGTCTGGTGACAGGTCACTTTAAGTTATCAAGAGGAAATAAGATAGCTGTGAGAAAAATTATACAGCAGTGGCAGGATAGGTCTTAATACTTATCAATCTAGGTGATTGGCCCCTGCTGCGCCCTTGGGTGAACATACCAATATCTTGATCAGGAACAGATTCCTCATTTGGGTGCCGTATAGCTATTAAATCAATGTATAACTCAGCTATTTCTATCCATAAGTATCTGGGGTATGTCGCTCTGAGGCTGCTACTTTTTAGGTTCAAAAGACTCCTAGCACTACAGGAGGGAGGAAGGCTCCATGGTATTGCAGTATCATTCCTGGAGACAACTTGTCATTCCACGGGTGGTTCTTGAGATACCGAAGTTCTCTTAGGGCCCTTTACTTGGGTCCATTCCTTTAGTCAATTCTTTTCTGTCAGTTGCTCAGGGTCCTTTAGCCAACCCGGGTAGATCTATGAGTTATGCATAAAACTCCAGTATCGGCAGGAAGATCTGATAATTGCTGTTTCCCTCTTTGATCACCGTGAGGGAGAAGGGGTTCCCACTTTGTAAGAGTATATTTTTCCCCTCTTAAATACCGGTCAGTGGTTTCAACAGCATTTTCCCCCTTTTAATCAAGGCTTGCCTTTTGATAAGTCTTGAAAAGTCTTAAAGTGCTATCTTCATAGGAAAGACGTCGTCTGCCTCTTCTCTGGCTTTCAGTAAAAATCTCCACTTTAAGAGAAAAGTTATAAGGCAACACAGGAAATATCACGTGGGCGTAGGTGGCTTAAAACTTTGCACCCTGTGTGCTCTGCTAATCTCTACTCTCTAAGGTGACTCTCTTTTCAGGAGGTTGTTAAATATTTGAAGGCAGTCTGGTTGGATCCATCATTTACTAACACCTCAGGACATTCTTATTCTGATATTGTTCCTCTACTCCGTTCTCCTGGTCTTCCAGTGTCTTTGCAATCAGATATTTTATTATCTTGATCTGTGATGTTTTATGCATTGACCTTTGGTGGCGGACCTTATCAATATTTGTTTCCAGGTTTCCCGTCCGTTGGCAAGGGCACTGATTCTCTTTCAATATCTGGATATCTCTTTAATAGATCTTGTCATCTCATGGAGATGTCTTTAAATCCGATTAGAGGGTAGTTGTGCAATTAGGGACTGTAGGTCTTGCCTCTTCGTGATCTTCCCCTGATTCGCTGTCTGTGTCTGAGTGCTCTTCTCTCGGCATTTATTCCGTAGAGTTGCTTTTAGGCCTGCGTCTCTTCACCTTCGGCTGCTTTGGTCCCCCCTTTGTCTTTGGGTTTTCCCCCATATTGGCTTTGCTTATCCAGCCAGTAAGTGTGGGTGAGACGCAACTCCCACCACAACTGGGGGTTACTGTCACTGCAAACTCGGACCCCATCAGGCTGATCAACCACGGCAAACCCCTGGCACCACGAGCTTTAGCCGCTTCAACATCGAGTGGCGAC